>NC_089584.1:3650304-3933994 GCF_019320115.1 Miscanthus floridulus
ATGATAAGTCTATAGTATCAGCTACATGTATCCAAATGAGATCGACTAGCACCTCATTGGCAATGCAGAAAATATGAGTGGATCCACTACAACTACTGTCCACTACAAACCTCATTGGCTCTAGTAGTATGATCAACATGAAGCTCTAAGAGAACATCTGTTTTCCTTGCATCTAGGTTTGTGCAACATCTACTAGGGATACTTCAAATGCTTGCTTTGAACCAACCATAAAGGTTAGCATGTTTCATACAGAGGCAAGGGTAACAAACATTAAAATCAAACTGAACATATGTTAAAAGGGGTCCCATGTTAAAATAATAAAAGGTCACCCAAATTACCATCTATATCAATCCCTCCCCAATTGTGGCCACTAATAGAGCTATTTTTCATCTGGTGTGATGCCCATATTCTTTTGTATGAAGTTGGTCAAGCTGCTCACATCCTATGCAAGAAAGGACAAGATCAAATATTTTGTCAGGTAACAATAAGAGAAATATATTAACCTCACCATTCATCTTTACTGAAAAGTCAAAGCATACTCTAAAAAATGACTGACAATATTTTAAGACAACCAAATCCAAAGAAAATCTGATAATCCAAATATAATTTTGAATTTTCCATCTTTGAATAACACTACGTACAGAATCATGAACAATATTCCTTCAAATATTATCTATAGGTAAGTCTTAACTACATAATAGATACAGTATGTACAAAAGATACCATATTCTGCAAGACTTGTTAGGACAGGCATACCAAGTGGCATGAAAGAATGTAGTAACTGTTCACCTTAATTTGAACAAGAAGAGTTTGCTTTAGTGGATATAAAGATCGAACTGCTCAAGGTTTAATCAACAAATGAAAAACATATACCAAAATAAGATGTCACATATAGCAAGGTAGAAACTATTCAGTTTCATAGCAGTGTAACTTGGGCAAACTAAGCATTCTCCTTTTCCATGATCTAATTCATATTAAAGTGATATTCATTATAATCATATGCCATATTAAGATAGAAAATCTGGTCAGCAAAGTGGATTTCCAAAATTCTAAGAAAACTAGACAAAGCTAGTGCTAGTTTTAACTGTATAAGTTTTGCATCAACAAATATATCCTAATTTTACTGAGAAATGCATCCAGATTCAAGTGTTCTAAATACACAATTCTCCAGATGCAGCAGCCTCTTTATTTCCAATACCAACACCATTAATAAACTACATAATATTAAAGGCACGCGCAGAGAGTGGGTGGGGGGGGGGGGGACCTGTTCACGGAAGCCAATAAATATGTAGAACAGGCCATCCTTAATCCTGACTCCAAGCTGATATGGTTTGGGGACTTTCATCCAAGTAACTGCGGTTACATCAGCTTTGTCAATCTCAATGGTCTTTCCTCCACCTTGTCTCTTCCATGCAAGTCCACCAGAATACACTTTAAACTGACCAGGGTTCTGCACAGGTGCAAGGGTCATGACAGTATGTTAATATTCTAAACGTTCACAAAAAGTAATAAATTGTATACTATTTAAGAGCAGCAAACAGCCAAACACAGGAGCAGAAACAGTGGTGCCCTATATTTGAATTCCAGTATTTTTATCTGTGACGCCCCTACGTTTTCCAAAGGTGGTTCTAGCAAATGCATGAAACAATAATTATAAAGTTTATTAGTGCCAAGATGCCCAGTAGGCCATACAAAAAATGAGTAAATTAGTGACAAGATGAGGCTCCAAACAACAATGAGGCAGCTATAATTGATCCATAAAATTCTGCATATTAGGGAACTTACACAACGTCCTAGTTAGGAAGGGGTGTTCTGCAGGTTAGCAATAATGAGGTAATGTGTCCAGACCCCATCCATCTCTATCTCTAGGATCTAGTAAACACCTTCAGTACACTGGGTCTAGAAATTAACCCATCCCACAACTTTGTCCGGGTATGGATTTTCTACATAACAGTCAATAATGATACAATATTAGGACCTAGTTAGTATAGTAAACTAACGCTAGGATCAATCTAATAGTAATAAAATTGTTTATTACAGTTAAATACTACAACCAATGAGGAACTGAACAACCAACCCCAAGCATATCAGTATGGAACAAGATGAAATCATCACTTCTATAGTAGTAAAATTGTGTATTACTCTGTAAGATATAAGTGTTATTCTCAAAACAGAGAAGACATAATTCCCTGAAATACATGTACATAAATACCACTTCGACAATAATACATCATTGGAAGCAAAGAAATAATGGATTTAACTTACTAAAATGCATGGGGCACTTCTTGATGGGGAAGAGGGCGCAGCTCGGCAGCAGCAACTTCTCCGGGGGGCGCTGGAGAAAGCGTCCGCTCGGGTGAGCTGTGACTTCCGGTTCTTCTCCCCAGCCTCCTCCTTAGATCTGCAAAATAGCTTAAGTTAGGGTTTGGGTGCTGGCTTTCACACAACAGCAAGGGAAGAGAAGGGGCGCGCATACCTGGTGGGTGCGCTCATCACCGATGAAGCACAATAGCAGGGGAAGAGAAGGCGGCCAGAGCGGCGGTGTGCTGTCGGAACCAGCCGGTGGCGTACTTTCATGGAGGGGCGGCATGGGGTGTGGGGTGGGGCGGAGGAGCGGCGTCCTGTCGAGGGCCACACCAACAGCGTCTAGTAGCGGAGGGGAGGCGGGGGCGGCGGCGGCAGTGGCGGAGCAGCGATAAAAGAGCAGAGCACCAACTGTGTGAGCTGGTGAACACCTGAGCAACATAGTACCAAGTTGATGTTACAGAGCAATATTGAATATCCAAATTCGTTCTAGAACAAAATGTGACATTCTTCTATCTTGACTACACGAATAAGGCTTAATGCTTTAAACTAGCACTGAGAATACAAATGGCACAGTGCAGTTTTGGTTAATGATGTCTCACTAGCATAGTCACACAAATTAAAAGGAGTTTACAATCAGAAGTCGGGTCAGGTCAGGTCACATTACTTCATATCAAAAAATTAACCAAATGCAAACATGCTATCAACAATATACAGAAATGATGGCAATGTGAAGCACTGATAGAGCAGCACTCAAACAATATACATAGCAAGACAACTTCCATAAAATTCTATTTTTTTCTAATAAAAAATGTAAAAAATACTGGCAAAGAATAGATAAATGAAACTGATAAGGTAGATTGCACTTGCCTATAGCAGTAATCTTAGGACTGATTTGAAGAACAAGGTTGTATATGGAGCAGTACCAATCCAAATCATTGAAACAATATGACAAGTAATAAGTATAAGCAATAATGTATCTGGCCATGGTCAGCTCTAATATGTCACCAAGAACTGTGCTGATAATTTATATACATGATTATTACATTATATGATAGCAGACTGAGCAACGCTACAGTAGAGCAAGACAATAAACATGTATACTAGGTGCTGCTGCTGCTGATTGATTTTTACTATACTAGTGCTGCTGCTACTGATTAATTTGTACTATACAAGAGTTAAAGAGCAGTTTATTCAAGAGAGCGAACGAGGTTGCTTTTAGTATTAATTCAAGCACAAGGTTGAAAATATAAATTAGCTCACAAGTTTTAGAGATAAGAAGTCTTGGAAGAAGTGGACGATGACATCAATTTTCTCAATCGAAAAATGTATCAGCTACCAGGCGCTCAATTAGCTAGATGGTAAACAATATACTCTAATAAAACAGAATGAATTGTGGGCAGCACATTGTAAGCTAGTTGGTTTCAATCAAAATTTCAGGGAGCCACCACCATGCCGAGCCCCCACAACACCAAATCCACCACCCACAACATAGGATCCGCCGCCCACCATGCAGGAGAGGAAAAAGAGAGAGGAAACAACGAACCTGCTGCCGCAGCCGCTGCCGCCGCCACCACGTCATGGATCTGGCTGCCATGTCGTGGATCTAGACAGAGGAGAAGGGCAGTTGACTCGCCATGGATCCGGCTAGCGGAGAAGAAGGGCGGCCATCCCATAGTAGATTCGGTCGGTGGAGAAGAAGGGCGGCCACCCCATCGGTCGGCAGCTAGGGTTATGGTTGGCGGCTATGAGCTCGTGCACCATGCCTGACTCGTGCCACCGTGGCTCATCTAGGGAGCAGGGCGACCTTAGCGCCGGAGAAGGGAGGGAGGGTGAGCTCACGTTGGGAATAGAGGAGCAGGGGCATCGACGCTGGCGTCAGTCTTCTGGGAGGAGGTCGTGAGGGAGAGATAGATGCGGGTGGATGGGGAGCGATGGCCAAGCATTGGGATAAGACAGCCGGGGCTGCGTGTGTTTGCCGTGGGCACCATATGGGAAGAGTCTAGGGTTTGTCACTGTACTGTGGGCCAGGCAAAAATTTGTGCACGAACTGCTTACGGAGACAGGGCACGTGAGCTAGACATGGGGCCTAGTTTTTTTAGTGTCAGACAAATCAACGCTATATCTGGTTTTAGCGACAGATGGACTAATGCTAAACATGAACATCTATAGCGACAGACGGCAAATCGCTAAATGAGGATTTAGCGTCAGATGGTCTCTGAGTTATCTTTAGCGTTAGATCATCCATCGCCAAATATAATTTTTAGCGTCAGATGTCTGACGGTGAAGCGGTGTTGTGGTGTAGTGACCCCAACAACTTTAGTTTAGAAATAAAAATGTACCATGACTGCTAGCCCCTATAAAATGGCCCTCGGCCAGGAGCTAGCCTCTCCATGCATTTTGGTTTCAGCTAGGCCTTATCAGCCATGATACAATGTTTTTCTCTCACAACAAACCATAGATATCGTTATGCGTCGTAGTCCAGCAAAATGGTGCACACAAGAGGTACTAGAAGAATGCTACTGAAGATAGAGCAACACCAAAGATTGGCGATGCCATGAGGTTCACAGAGCCATCCGTTGCGGTGCGCATCTGGAAAAAGGCCATGTATAGATAAGGCAGATTCATCGATGCCACCTTGTCATCTCCAACCGGTATAGCTCATAGACCACCTCCGTGCTGCTTTTTGCCCCTAGTTGGTGCTAGAAGAAGGCGACTGAGGTGGTTACATTATAATATGTTGATACACATTGATTGTAACATTGACCTATACGTAAATAGGTCTTTGTTATCGTATATGGAATTTTAGTGTAAGGTCTTTGTTATTGTATATGTAATTTATTTCTAATATTTTTGTTATTTTTTGATGTATTTCATTACTATCTAAATAAATATATTATTGTTGTTAAAACTTTCCTACTGAACAATCTAAATAAATATATCCTTTACATATATGCACCTTCACTGTCGGTTCTACTTAAAAACCGGCAGTGATGTCCATGCCCCCCTATATAAAACAAACCGCCGGCCACATACATCGATCCCACCCACCTACAAACTCTCACAGTCACATTTCTCATGTTTCACTCTCATTTCTCAAGAAATCCACTCTCTCTACGTGATTTGGTCATGGCTCCTGCATTTTTCAATGGTATTGATATGTTGTCTTCTCCAATATTCTATCTATATTCATTTGATCTATATTTATATTCATGTTTCTTTGCATTCTACATTTATATATATTCTTATTCCTTGCATTCGATCTATATTTAATTATGTTGCCACATTTTACTTGGAAGATTTTTTTGTGCATATATTTTATGTTCATATTTTTTTGGCATTTTATCGATCAGGTGGTATGAACAACGGACCTCCCCCACCACAAGAACCAGGTTTCCACCCTGGCGATGAGCCATTCGCTCCTAATGTGGCTATTCCATAGTTCCCTGTTTCAGCTATTGTATGAAATATTTTCCAACATTTTTTGTTTTTTTATGCTAACAAATAAGTGTAATTAGTTTAATATCATTGTTGCATACATATATGTCGCTGACTATATCCCTAATAGATTGGCTGCGAACAACACTTAGCTGGTTCTTTATCTCGGACATCGTTGAGAACTCGACATCTAATGCAAGTGGTTGGCTATAGACATGTGAACTCAGTTTTTCCATCCCTTTGAGGGGTGCAAATCATTGGAACCATATCCACGAGATGAGAAGACATAGCCCGGACATGATAAGCGTCCAATTCAATGTCGTGCGTATCTGTTTAGAGGCACTTCGACGTGTTTGCTATAATGTGCCTGATTTCTCGCACTTTAAGGCACTTGCTTTGAATGCTGGTGATATCCCTATCCCGCAAGCAAGCGAATGGTTTGTGAGCTACAATCGTGCGGATGTGGTAAAATGGTCACTTATACCTGAGTCGTGGTTATTTGTTATTTATTCTTGTAATAACATTCTCTATTTTTTTTCTTTTTCTCCACATGCAGATTGCTCTCCAGGACCTTACCTATGCTGCATGTGGCTTGTGGGCTGTTCTAGACCAAGCTATAGAGCAACTCGGGTACAATTGGGACTTCTGTAATGGTAACCTCGACCAGCTCACTGTAGAAGGACGCCAATACTGCATAAGGATTACTAACAGGGGCAGTGGTCGTTTAGTAGGTTACATCTATGGTCGACTGTTCTTTCGGTATTGTGAGGCACGAGAGAGTGCACTCATACGGGCATTGGACTTCATTGATACAAGTGGATACATAATCCGTGACATCAATTACCACATATGGCTACAGAGGCATGCTAGTGTGAGTGGCCTGATCAAACCCGGCAGTAATTCCGATAGTAATTAATGTTTATTAGGTTGGTCTCAAGGTCATAGTTTAATTGGGTTCTAATTTTAATTTGTACGGTTTTGTGTGTTTAATTATTATCATACAGTAATTCGTGTAACATTTGTTGGGCAACTAGAAATATACATTTCGGTGTCGTTTTTGTCTCAACCTTTTTCTTAGGCTTCCACGTGCCACGTATGAAGAAAACACCAAGTTTAGGATTTTTTGGAGATGGTTTGCTACTTTCTGAGGTTTAATTGAATTTCGGCGCGACGACACTGATTAAGTATAGGTTGAACTGAGTCTACCCATAAAAAGATCCGGAATGGTGCCAAACTTTTAGATAGGCTCTAATGTGCCCTAGGGATAAGAATTTTGTAGAGGTGGATGACAAAATCTATTGGTCCAAGATAAAATTCACCCTCTTTTGTCTCATTCGGCACAGAGAAAAATATAATAAATAAAAAAACTGATAAAAAAAACCTCAGATCCTGTGTGGGGTCTTAATTTGTTTGTACATGCTTGTTAAAAAAAATTCAAGTCATTTCGATATAGGCAGAGTATACATGCTTCACAGAGGTACATGTGACTTTTCATCGAACCATGACTATATACATAGGTTATTAAGGTTTCTATGGTTCATAGGCATTCCGGTGTCGTATTCATCTCAAACTTTTTCTTAGACTTGCATGTGCCATGTGTGAAGGAAATACCAAGTGTAGGATTTTCGGAGATGGTTTACTACTTTATGAGGTTTAATTGAATTTCCGCGCGACGACACCGATTAATTATAGGTTGAACTGAGTCTATCCATGAAAAGATCCAGAATGGTGCCAAACTTTTACATAGGCTCTAATGTGCCCTAGGGATAAGAATTTTGTGGAAGTGGATGACAAAATCTATTGGGTCTAAGATGAAATTCACCCTCTTTTGTCTTATTCAGTACAGAGAAAAATATAATAAATACAAAAACTGATCAAAAAAACCTCAGATCCTGTGTGGGGTCTTAATTTGGGTGTACATGCTTGCCAAAAAAATTTCAAGCCATTTCAATATAGGTGGAGTATATATGCTTCACAGAGGTACATGTGTATTTTCATCGAACCATGACTATACACATAGGTTATCAAGGTTTCTATGGTTCATAGGCATTCCGGTGTCGTATTCGTCTCAAACTTTTTCTTAGGCTTGCACGTGCCATGTGTGAAGAAAACACCAAGTTTGGGATTTTTCGAAGATGGTTTGCCACTTTCAGAGGTTTAATTGAATTTTTGCGCAATGACACCGATTAATTATAGGTTGAACTGAGTCTACCTACGAAAAGATCCAGAATGGTGCTAAACTTTTACACAGGCTCTAATGTGCCCTAGGGATAAGAATTTTATGGAGGTGGATGACAAAATCTATTGGGCCCAAGATGAAATTCACTCTCTTTTGTCTCATCCGGCACACAGAAAAATATAATAAATAAAAAAACTGATTAGAAAAACCTAAGATCCTGTGTGGGGTCTTAATTTGGATGAAAAAGCTTGCCAAAAAATTTCAAGCCATTTTGACAAAGGAATACATATGCTTCTATTTATTCAGTATATAAAAGAAAATTTTAATATATATAAATATCACTGTCGGTTTCAAAAAACCGGCATTGATGAGAATAAACCGACGGTGATACTGTTTATTACCGTCGGTTTATTTTGAAAACTGGCAGTGATATATAAAAAATTAAAAAAATTATGCCAGCCCTCGGGTTCGAGCGCGGGTCTCGGGCTGCAGATTTCATAGACTTAACCACTGCGCTAGTATAGGATGTGTGTCAAGGGTTATTTACTTTTTTCTTTTGACCTTTAGGCCGCTTAAAAATTATAAAATAGAACAAAAAAATTTGGACCGCCTAGGACTCGAACACGGGTCTCGAGGGCTAAGTTGAGGGGTCTTAACCGTTGCGCCAGTAGGAGGAGTTCGAAAGAAAATAAAAACTTATCCTACTTAACACCTAACTGCTACACCATATCACTGTCGGTTTGGAGAATGATCCGACAGTGATGTACCCCATCACTGTCGGTTTACAAGCAGAACCGATAGTGATTAGCTATTTTTCATAATAAATTAATAATTTATAAAATAGGACAAAAAATTTTGGGCCGCCTGGGACTCGAACACGGATCTCGAGGGCTAAGTTAAGAGGTCTTAACCATTGTGGCAGTAGGAGGAGTTCGAAAGAAAACGATAACTTATCCTACTTAACACCTAACTGCTACACCACATCACTGCCGGTTTGGGGAATGACCCCACAGTGTTGTACCCGATCACTATCAATTTACAAGCAGAACCGATAGTGATGAGCTACTAGTATAAAGATGGCATGGGTTGAAATTATCCAAATTTATTTCAACCCCACGCCAACCCCTCCCCCGCGCCGCCGGAGCATCGCCCCACGCCGTCCACCACCCCACACCGGATCACCACCCCACGCTGGATCACCGCCCCACGCTGTCCACCACCCCAAGCCAGAGCACCGCACCGTCCATGCCAAGCTGGAGCACCATGCTGTCCGAAGCACCGCGCCATCCGTCCCACCGCTGAGGCCTTCAGGAGCGCGTGGACAGCTGCTTTCCCACCCCCACGGTGAGTGCGTGGCTCACTGCCCGCTACGCGTCTGATGAAATGTCCCACAACTGCTTACTTCAATCAGTAGAGGCTTTTCATTTACCAAGTACTACAACTTATTGTTTGATATGATAATTTACTTGCCATAATTTATGTTACTGCTACTTTATTGCAATGCTAGCATACAGTTTGATCATGAATGTCAAGTCCGTAGTGCCACCAATGCTTAATATTTTTCGATGTGAGGATGGAGTATATATATTTTAGACCTGTAGAACTAATATATGCACATCTTAGCATGGACCAGATAGGTACAAGTACAACTATAACCAATTTCTAAAAGATTTGGGTCTTCTTACTCCTTTCACAAATCTCATTCCTAGAGCTGATTATGAGTCATTTCAAGTTTCAAGCTTGTGCAAAAGCCAAGATAAAGAAAAGTTAATTAGACTGAGGCTAACTACAAGCAAACGAGGGTTGTTCGATCAGTATCCAAGCAAACGAGGGTTGTTCGATCAGTATCAGACAGGAAGAAAAATCATTATCAAAGAAGATTGGAATTTAGAAAGATGCTTACCTACACTGATACTTGTGAAAGGACCTCGCGCCGATGATTGGAGGATTTATAGTGAGACTGAAGACTCTAAGACACCTCTAGGAGTATATCCAAAAGTCTTAAACTGGCTCTCTAAATCATCATTTGGTTTTTAACGAATAAAAAAAATATTCTTTATATCTTTCCTACATCTAACAACTTTTCTTTATCTTGTATGCATTGTAGAGGGTTTAATGCACTTAGACTAAGGTTATGATGACTTAATATATTAATTGGACTGAGGCTATGGTCATGTGCAATGATGATATAATCATAAGTTGTAGAAACTATTACTGAGGCACATGAATAGTGTTTTCCAAACACTCCTATCTATGCAATGGTTGTGTGTTATTCATAAATATATTAAATTTTATAAGAATACATCATGTTTGAATGACAACCTAATTTACTTAAATGTATGGGCAGCCATGGCATGGTATGTAGTGCATGTTGGTCACGTGCCTGGGATTTATCGAACCTAGAAAGATTGCTATGCTCAAGTCAATCGCTACACTAGTAATTTGCACAAAAAATATAACATAGAAGCTAAAGCTTTGAGGACCTACTATAGTCATTCGGCCTACCTTACAAACCATGGACAACCGGCCTACTATGGTCCAATGAATTCAAACCATGGCCATCCGCTGGCACTGGAGATTGAAGAGAAGTCACCCGCCGGAGATGTGAAGATTAGGAGAATTGCTCCTTGGTCTTGGAATGATGTCATGCTTTTATTTATGGCTATGGTCATTGCTTTTCTTATTTGGAAGTTGATGTAAGCTTAGTTTCGTAGAACAGTAGGTGGACTTTGTTGTTTGTGGACTTATTATTAGACTTTGCTTATATATATATATATATATATATATATATATATATATATATATATATATATATATATATATATATATATATATATATGAACATATGCTATTAATAGTTGTCTGCAGCCAAAACTAACCACGATCGTGTCACAGCCATGACTCATTGTTGCCTGTTACCTCGTCGTCGAAGAATAGATCGGCAACAAGAAGCGGCTGATATCGCTGGGATGGGAGAGCCGCATGATCCGACAAACAATGATGGTGTCAATCAGGATGGTGAGAACGAGCAGCCATAGACCCTGTTCGACCTGCTCGATCTGGGTCAAAATGACCAAGATGGCCTGGTAACTTTGGTATCATGTGACTATGTAGCCACACATGCTAATCAATTGAGAGGGTCATAACTTACTTGGTGTCTCTAGCAGGAGCCTCCGTCAGCTGAGGAGCCAGAGGGTTCGGGTAGCAAGAAGGCCAGATCGAAGCGAGGCGTGTCAAAGATTCCTATTGGTAGGAATGCACACTGGCACATTACTGAGTTCGATGAATTTGGAGATCCACTCTCACCACCTATAACTTTGACCAAATACAAGACTATCCTCGGGTTACTTGTTAGGGACTTCAATCCGATTAGGTATAGAAAGTGGATTGGGAAAGATGATGACCCGTGGAGGGTTCCCAAAAGTGAGAAGTATTACATATGAGATGTCAAGATCCCAAAGTATTTCACTTTCCTAACTGAGTATGACAGGGTGTTAGTCAAGAAAAAAGCAAAAGAAATCATGGGGACATGTTTCAAGAATTTCAAGGGGACATTGTATAAGAATTTTGTCCTCCAAAATAAAGAGCCAGATTTCGATGGTGGACAGTTTAGCAAGCAGAAGGACTTTCGGCAGGATTTCAAGGAATATAGGTTATCCGAGGAGTACTTAGCACTAAGCAGGAAGAATAAGGAGAACTCACAGAAAGCGACGAATTCTCATCATCTGGGCTCTCGTGGCTACGCCAAAAAGATGTTAGAATTTGAAGTAGAACTTCAAAAGATGGATCGCCTTGCTGAGAAAGGTGTTCAGGTTAAGACCGCCGATTGGGAGGCTAGATCGGTATTATACTGTATGGGGAGGAATGTACGGCACGCTAAGGACGGGAGCTTTAGCTCCACAAATCAACCCATGAGCAAACTCATCCAGAGCATCTCCCAGGTAACTGAGGAGGTGGGGCAAGGGACTTGCACTTCTAATAGGGAGAAAGATGTGCTCACCCAAGCACTCAAAACCACAGAGCACCCTGGTCGCACTAGAGGAACTAGTGTTGTTCCTTGGAAACTAGCATTCCCCCAAGAATCTAACACTTACCGAAGCCGCTCGAGGGGTAGAGCAGAACATGAGGCAGAGTATTTGAGGCGACTAAAAGTGATGGAAGACAGAATGGAAGCACAGATTAAGGCGACTGTTAAAGCATGAGTCGAGCAAATTTTGCTGTCCAAAGGGTCAGGAGTACCACAAAACCCTACTCCTACTGCTTTTAGCCCATAGTTTAGGGGTCGCAACACCTACAGATCGACCCCACTCGACGAAGAAGAGGCAAATGTGCCTCATCCAATGGACGGCATCACTGAACCCATCAATGTCAAGCTGTACATCCATTAGGAATGGACAAAGGACAAGGTGGCGCTCGACCAGGCCTGGCCTATGAGAGATGGGACAATTAATGGCCACCCAATTCCACAGGGGTACGCTCGTGTCACCATTGACAGAATACTTGAAAAGAAGTATAACAAGATACCCATTGAGTACCCCGTAGCGGAAGACAGGCCAAAACTTGGTCAAAACGAGGGCTCTCAAGTGGCCTGGCGCAAGCACTTCATTAAGCTTGACCATCAATTGTCCTCTGATGATAGGGACGACTGCGAGTCTTTGTCCGCCCACGATGATCACTCAACATCTTCCAATAGAGATCACTCCCCTCCTCATCCGAAGCCATCACCCTCGAGAAGACAGAGGTCTCCTTCTATTCCTCCTCGTTCGACTCCATCTTCATTAGCCCTGAGAAAAGAGACTCCTCCTCCTCCTCCATCTTTATCAGCGCTAGGAAAACAAAATTCTCGTCGTCATCCTCCTCCTCCTCCACCTCAGCCCAAAACAAGATCAAGAACATCCTCGCAGTCATAGAAAAGGTCCTTGGATTCAGTCGCTAATGCTCCCAAAGTGGACCAACAGAAAAGAAAAAGGCCGTTCAGTGGTAGCGTTACCACCTTGATGAAAGAAAAATTTAAAACACACATCTCAAAGGAAGATCATGTTAGTTTCTTCAATCTCTGTGCCTCACTACCTTCGTTTTTGTTGAAGTACGAATTCGAAAGGCAAACACAGAATAAATATGCTACAACAAGAGACGAAGAAATACACAATAAAGATTTAAGGAACATACAGAAGTACGTCGTAGATAACCTAGGATTAACCATGGAAGAGGCCACGAACATCTATTATGATGTATAAGGGATGGGAACACCGGCAATGAAGTATGAAAGGGGCAATCTTTTGGTTTCCGATCATGAGTATAAAAATCTGACAACATATATGCGCCAGTTACATATATGCGCCAGTTACATAAATATTACATGGCTCAAGCAACAAAGACGGACGACTTTGGTTTTGAGGTTATTATCCGTTTGCCACATATTTTCCATTATCCTGAAGAAGAGAAGTTTGATGTCGAGTGGGAGTGCTTGTTCCAGCTATACCAGAAACGCTCTCTCGATGTTCAAATGTTGATGTTGTGGACTATGTAAGTACCCTACACGCACGATATTACAATTAACAACTCTCTCGAGACACAAATTGTTAACTTTCGAGCACTTCCTATGATTTTATGTAGGTGTATAGCAAAATTTTATATTCTAAAAAGCAAATGGGATTACATAGGCTTCTTGGATCCCTTGCGAGTCAATGAGAGGATACGTCTAGGCCTCCATGGATGTGACATGGAAGACCTAAAACAGAGATTAATTGCTGTTTTCAATAAATTCACGATGAAGAAGAAAACTCACATACTTCTAGCCTATAACTGCGAGTATGTGTTCTCGGTTTTTAATTTTATGCTTCTTTTTTTGTTAAGATTATTTGATAATTAGGATTCTGTGATTGTAGCAACCATTTCGTCTTTATTTGTGTTAATCTTGCCAAAATCTGATCGAGGTGTGGGACTCGAAGAAAAAATCATTTCATCATCTGGATGCACTGGTGGCAGTGCTAAATTAGTAAGCGATCCTAATAACATATTATTTTCTAATCACACATACCGCTTTTTAATGTTTCTCCCTTTAATGTTGCTCAGTGTCCGAAGAAGACATATCGGTGGGACACCGGTCCCATTCAAGGTTGTCGAAATGGTGGGGAAGTACCTATCACAGCCGGCGGGAAACAATGAATGTGGGTTTTATATAATATGGGCAATGCTTCGCTACATCGGTGGAAAATCGGAAGAAGCCGATAAGTTGGTGTGCATAATCCCTATTTTATTTATGTCTGTTAATAATTCAACAAAATGATTTACTGTTCCTCTTTGCATATCATCTTTTTTTAACGACAATGTAAGAAATATAACCACCAAAGGCTGTTAGAGATGTAGATCGTCGCACTACAATTGGAGCTCGCAAAATTCATCTTAGCCGAGGTATTGGAAAAAGATGGAGTATTTTTTATTGCACAATCCGTGAAGCACAAGAACCAGTATGGCCTACAGCGGCTCGCCAGATTATTGTAAGAAGTCCGAGAAGCATTGCATAATCTGTGAAGTCCGAGAATATTTCTTTTTTATTTTGAGGTATCGAGATCTGGATAAGAACATTTGAACTGTAACCGTAACATTTGTAATGTTTAATATTGATGGACCTGTCGTCTACGTAGCATATATAAAGCGAAACCCGATTCCATGAAAAAATATAAATTAAAATCAATTATAAAATAATAAAATACGAACGGGCCATCACTGCCGGTTAGCAACGAACTGGCAGTGTTGTCGTAACCATCATTGTCGGTTATCAACAAACCGACAGTGTTGTCTTGCTCAACACTACCGGCTTGAGCCATGAATCGACAATGTTGGCTTATTCAACACTGCCGGCTTGAGCCATAAACCGACAGTGTAGGCCTGTTCAATACTGTTGGCTTGAGCCAAGAACCGACACTCTTGATGCAACCATCACTGTCGGTTGAGACTACAAACCAACAGTGTTGTCTATAGATCAGTGTCGGTTTTTAAGAACTGACAGTGATGTCAACCCCCCATCACTGTCGGTTCAAAATCCGACGGTGAAGGAATTTTTGAACCGACAGTGATATTCAGATCTAAGGTAGTGTTGGATAGTTGCATTGGTCACCTTAGAGGTGCATGCATCCCAACTCTGAATGGTAGCTGCTAAAAGATTCTATGGTAAGGATGAATCTATAACCTAACATTTGCTTTTTATAAAAAGCAGGGTTTTCCTCCGTCAAAAAATAAAAAACTGAATCTATAACCTAACCCAACATGTCTCCTAATCAGTAATCATTAGGATAGCACACACGTCGTAAGCAACTTATGATGTGCTGATCATAGGAACAATTAAGAATCGCAGAGGCAAACGGCAAAGTACGGAGTATATATGCTACTCACTAGTAATTAGCAGAAGATCAAAAAGATGTAATTAATCATGGGGAAAAAGAGCTACTCAACTAACATGGGGTACACACACCTGCTGTGAACAAAAAATATGCATGCATCACTGTCTCCACTATATATGCCAGCACGGAAACGATGTCGAGGGCGCGCGCACCTGCGTCAGCTGGTGAAAGACAAGCAGAGGCAGCAGCTGCATCCACAGTCGCCGAGCTGCTGCCGCTGCTCGCCTGATCATGAGCTGCTGCTCCTGCTGCTGTGGTTGTAAATTTAACAGAGGGCTTACTAGAACAGCGCACAGGACTCTGAATTGTTCCATGAATTCCAAGAAACAAGCCAAACCAATGCAAATTTCGATTGACAAAAAATTTGAGATTTTCACTGTACCGTAGTCCTCCCACTAACAGATCGAAAAGGCTGAGATCTTGGTCGGATTCCTTGTCCAGGAACGGTAGAGGCAAGGAGGAGGAGCAGCAGTTGGAGCACGTAGAGGACACGATGTGGTGGACTTGACTCCACACGCGACCGGAACGGGACAGGAAACGGCTCCATCCATCCGGATTCCGGCATGCCGGCATGGGCACGGCGATGCCAGCGATCCGTTGCACTTTTTATTTGCACCATCATCGCATCCGTCCAACAACAGGTCTCGATCATCATGACTCAACAAGTGCATCTTTCCGTTACGGCCGGTCCCGCCTGCCGTTCACATGCCGCCGGCTCGCAAAGCACCTGCAGGCAGCTACAGGGATGTGAATTGAACCAATCAACCGTGAGGTATCGAGGACCTGACGCAGAGCGTAATAATCACAAATAAACAAAAAAAAAAAAATCACGTAGTGATTCATACGACACAATAGATTACAGATGAAATCACGTAGCTTGGTACTGGTGTCAACATTACCTGCGATGATAGGATCGGAAGAGAAGTGACGGTGGGGACGTGACCCGTGAGGGACCACTGATTGAAGAGGGTTATCAAACCCTAAGAGAGCTCCTAAAAAATGAAAGGTATGGCTATTTGTTAGCAATATAGAGATACCGTGTATGAAAATCTGCTAATCAGACCTAGTGATTCATAGGATACTGTTGGGGACCAATACTAGGGTACCTTAAGAGGAGGAGCAAATGACCATCAATATTGATTCATCCGAGCAGTCAAGAGCGCGACTACAGCTCCAACCGACCCCAGGCGCGCAAGCTCCGCCTCGCCTGACCGTGAGGCTGCGGGTACCACCTTGCCCGACACCGAGGCCACGGGCTCCGCCTCGCCCAACCCCAAGGCCACGGGCTGCGCCTCGCCCGACCCTTGGGTTTGTGCTCCGCCTCGCCCGATCCTGAGACTGCGGGCTCTGTCTTGCCCGACCCTTGGGTTCGTGCTCCGCCTCGCTCGATCTTTGGGAGCGGGCTCCACCTCGCCCGACTCTGAGGTCGCGGGCTCCGTCTTGCCCGACGGAGACCCATACCGCCGCCAACCACTCCAGGTCCAAGCGTATGGGCTTGGGTCAAAACTCTGACACCAAGAAAAAGAGACCGACATGCCCCGATGTAACTTGTGGCCATGACGGGCCATACTTAAGGATTCACATCAGGAATAGTGTCGGGCGTACCGATGCTGTTCTGCCAAACCCCCACACGGACGCTGACAGGAGCGTCAGCTCACCATGATATCCGTTGCGACGGAATGGAACGCCATGACCAGTAGACGACGCCAGCGCATGGCGCCAGTGACGGACATGGCCGCGACGTGGAGCTGTCTCTGTTGACATCTACAGGGTCGGTGGGACCCGCATGAAGGATAAGAAGGATCCGACGATCCTAAAGGACTTCTCTCTCTCGTTCTTCTCTTTTCCTCCACTGTAACCCGTGCTTTCCCTTTTTATACAAGGGAAAGCAAAGCGTCCCATGAAGGGTAGCCCGATCCGACCCCGAACCGATCAGATCTAGATACACACAAGAGCAGCAACCGAGCTCTCAGCACCCTTTTACTAGAGACTTAGGACCTGTCCCTCTCTCGCCTGTTTGTAACCCGTACTACAAACTTTCAGTGCTAGTAACACGAGCAGCAGCGATGAACTAGACGTAGGGACTTTCTGCCCGAACCAGTATAAACCCTGTGTCCTATAAGCAGACCATCCAAGCCACACGCACAATACTAGAAATTTACTTATCGGTGGTAAATCGAAACACCGACAGTTGGCGCGTTAGGTAGGGGTCTTTTGCGTGTCTCGACGTCCACTTCAGGTCTCGGATGGCCAGTCACGGCGTCAGCTAGGTCCCGGGCGCGCACGTGCGCTTTGAGGACCTGGGCTTCATCGTCACAACAGAGGAAGAGTTGGCGTAGGCTCCCACCGCCATCCAACCTCTCCACTCCGCCGGTCTCGACGTAATCGCCGAGGCGCTTGAGGAGCTGCAGCTACACGCACTAGAGGCCCGTGCCTTCGGGAGCGACTAGCTCCTTGACTTCAATTACGGGAGGTTAGAGCGCCAGCTCGATGCCTTCCTAGGACCCCGATCATCCCGGGAGGACCTACGCCACCTTACCTTCTCGTTCACCAACGTCATGGCGTAGGTTACCGGAGAAGAGATGCTCTTTCTAGAATACCTTATCTGGAGCGCCCCGATAGCACTTCCGTTTGGTCTCCGCAATGCCGTAGAGACCGTTGGCCACCTTGTATGTCGAATATGTCGTAGAATGATGAGTTCGTGGGGATGACCGAATATGTCATAGAATCTTTCCACGACCTCGTTGTAGGAGACCTGGAGTCGCCCTCCAACTCTGACTCCAGCAGGAGGAGCCATCACCCCTCTCATGAATGTTTCATGGCAGGTACCCCCAAGGGACATGTCGAAAGCATACACGAGGGAGAAGCTACCCCGACGAATGACTTCAACGACGAGGTCGAGAGGGATGTAGGGGCCCTACCTCGCCTACAGGTAGAGCAGCTGAAGGCTCAGCACCAAAAGCTCGAGGAAGTATGACTCCAGTTTGAGCAGGAACACGCGGAGCTCGAGCGAGAGATCGAGCGCCATAGAGATGGTGGGTGTGCACTCGCCATAGCCCACGACGTGAACCGGAGGATCATCGAGGACGATGAAGCCCTCTCATACTTAACCCAGGCGAGCTAGAACATCGCTGCTGCGGTGGCCTTGTTCCGAGGGCTTTCGGGGCCCACGACGCTCGAGGATCGTCGGACCCATCGCGAGATTCGCACGCTACTAGAGCGTGCGGTGGCGCAGCAGGCCAGGAACTCACTGTCCCAACGACGCGAGCTCGATGCCAGCTAGCGCACACCCTCAGAACGACCCGACAAGGATGCATTAGTCCACCAGGCGCTGCAAGGGGATAACCCGCGCACCACGGTCCTGGTGCATGAGCGTCTCGGCTGCCACCGTGACACGCACGACACCCTCGATGCCCGTAGGTGTGCTCGTAGCGATGAGAGGGAGGGAGCTAGCTATGGTTACCACCCTCATCGTGGTGAACGCTATGACAGTGGCGAGGACCAAAGCCCGAGCCTCGACTTGCTGGGACCTCAGGCCTTCGGCCGACATATCCTCAACGCCGTCTTCCCACCACGGTACCGACCACCGACCAACATCCCAAAATACTCTAGGGAAATGAACTCTAGATTGTGGCTCGAGGATTATCAGCTTGCTTGCCAAGACGGTGGAGTGGATAATGACGATTTCATTATCCACAACCTTCCATTGTTCCTGGTCGATTCGGTGCAAACGTGATTGGAACACCTTCCACCCAACGGAATCCAAAGTTGGGCGGACCTGAAAGAGATCTTCATGGGAAACTTCTAGGGCACAAAAGATCTTCATGGGAAACTTCTAGGGCACAAACGCGCATCCTGGGAACCCATGGGATTTCAAAAACTACCTATAGAAGACTAGAGAAACCCTTCGTGGGTACATCCAGCGCTTCACTCGGTAGTGCAACGAGCTGCCCAACGTCGTCGATGCCGACGTCATAGGAGCTTTCCTGTCTAGGACCACCTGCGAGTCCCTGGTCCATAAACTAGGATGAAAGGGCCCGTGAACCACCAAGGAGCTCCTCGACATCACCACCAACCATGCCTCGGGCGAGGAGGTGGTCGGAGCGATCTTTGACCGCCTCAAGGGCAAGCCAAAGTGGGACGAGGACGTCGGCGAAGGTGCCCTGAACTGTCCCAGCAAGAAGAAGAACAAGCAGCTCAAAGGGCCATGCCTGAACCATGCCTTCCCCATCAAGCATCTATACTAGGACTGTGGTCTCATGAAGTGGTTTTTGTTGGGAGGCTCCAACAAGGGGGAGCATAGGGGGACCCTAAGCCAGCCGTAGACGACGCTAAGGGGAAGGACGGTGGCTTTTTGACATTGGAGGGCTGCCTCATAATCTTCAAAGGATTGGCAGCCTATGACTCCAAGCGCCGCCAGAAGTTTGCGCGTTGTGAGGTCTATATGGCCGAGCCAACTGCGCATTCCTTCCCCGGATGTTCGGAGTCCACCATAACCTTTGATCAAACCAACCATCTGGAAAGCGTCCTGCAGCCGGGATGATATCCGCTCATGGTCGACCCGATCATTGGCACGAAGTGGCTCACCAAGGTACTGATGGATGGAGGCAGCAGCCTCAACATCATGTACGCTAAAACACTCGACGCCATGGGCATCGACCAAGCGCGCATCCAGCCAACTAGGGTGCCTTTTCACGGCATCATGCCTAGAAAGCAGGTTGTGCCACTTGGGCAGATCGATCTTCCTGTCACCTTTGGGGATCCATACAATTATAGGACGTAGACCCTTTACCTTTGAGGTGGTCAAGTTCCATGGAACCAACCACGCCATCCTAGGACGTCCATGCTATGTGAAGTTCATAGCCATCCCCAACTACACCTATCTGAAGCTAAAGATGCCGAGTCCATGTAGGGTCATCACCATCGGCACCTCCTTCTAGCGCACCTATGAGTGCGAGGTCGAGTGCTGTGAGCACACCGCGGTAATTGTTGCCTCCAGAGAACTCGCAGCCATCAGGAAGGAGGTCACCGAAGAAGCACCCGACCCCAAGCGATTGATCAAGTCTTTTGAACCTGTAGAGGGCACCAAGGATGTCCTCATAGACCCCAGCGGCTCCAAGGGCAAAGTGGTGTGCATTGGCACCACGCTTTCCTCCAAATAGGAAAGCGCGCTCGTCGACTTCCTCCACGCCAATAGAGACTTCTTTGCGTGGAAACCCTCGGACATTCTAGGCATTCTGAGAGAAGTCACCGAGCATGCCTTGAAGATCAGGCCAGGCTCCAAGCCGGTGAAGCAGTGCCTACGTTGCTTCGATGAGAAGAAACATAGGGCGATCGACGAGGAGATTATGAAGCTTTTGGTGGCCAGGTTCATCAAGGAAGTATACCACCCCGAGTGGTTAGCCAATCCCGTTCTTATACGAAAAAAGAGTGGGAAATAGAGAATGTGTGTTGACTACACAGGTCTAAACAAAGCATGTCCAAAGATCCATTTCCTTTGCCATGCATAGACCAAGTAGTCGACTCAACCTCAGGGTGTGAAACCCTTTGCTTTCTTGATGCGTACTCCGGGTACCATCAAATCACGATGAAAGAGTCCGACCAGCTCATGACATCTTTCATCACCCCATTCGGATCGTTCTGCTGTCACAATGCCATTTGATCTAAAAAACACGGGGCTACGTACCAGCATTGCTTGCTTAAGTGTTTTTGGGACCTCATCTATGTGGATGACATCGTGGTCAAATCCAAACAGGCTTACCAGGTCGTAGCCGACCTAGAACAGACCTTTGTGAAACTCCGAGCAAACGACATCAAGCTCAACCCCAAGAAGTGTGTTTTTGGGGTCCCAAGGGGTATGCTGCTAGGTTTTATCATTTTTTAGCATAACATCAAAGCCAACCCAGAGAAGATCTCGGCCATCATGAGGATGAGCCGATTCAGAACATAAAGGGGGTATAATGAGTTACAGTGTGCCTTGCCATGCTCAGCCGCTTTATCTCGCGCCTCGACGAATGAAATCTCCACCTCTATCGGCTCCTAAAGAAGGCTAACTGTTTTGAATACACGCCCAAGGCCTAAGAGGCACTTGACATGGTCAAGCAGCTTCTGACGAAGGCCCCAATCCTGTCCCTCCTGACCGATGGGGATCCGCTTCTGCTCTACATCGTGGCCACCCCACAAGTGGTCAGTGTCACCCAGGTGGCAGAGGGAGAAGAAGAGGGACACGCCCTCAAAGTGCAGCATCTCATATACTACCTTAGCGAGGTCTTGTCCGATTCCATGACCCGCTACCCCCAAATCCAAAAGCTCTTGTACGCCGTCCTCATCGCCAAAAGAAAGTTGCGTCACTACTTCGAGTCGCATCCAGTGACAGTCGTGATGTCCTTCCCTCTCGGCAAGGTTGTCCAAAACAGGGATGCCACGGGAAGAATCGCCAAGTGGGCACTCGAGCTGATGGGTCAAGGCATTTCATATGCCCCCTAGACGGCCATCAAGTACTAAGTGCTGGCTTGATGTCCGGGGTGACTCCCAGCTGGTCATCGACTAAGTCATGAAGGAATCAAGCTGCCACAACGCAAAGATCGCTGCATATCACCGAGAAGTCCGCCAGCTAGAGGACAAGTTCGACAGTCTCAAGCTCAATCACATCTCGAGATGTCTCAACGAGGCGGCCGACGCGCTGGCGAAAGCGGCGTCTGGCCATGAGCCAGTGCCGACAAGCATCTTCGCCAGTGATCCGTATGAACCCTCGGTCCACTATGAAGAGCCAGAATGTGCCAGTGATGGGTCGCCTACCTTGGGCTCAGGGGCTAACCAGCCGTCGGCTCCATCCGACCCCGAAGTCATGGAGCTTGATGAGGATCCAGTGATAGAGCCTGACCCTCTGGCCGACTGGAGGGCGCCTTACCTCGACTACCTCCTCCATGAGGCACTGCTGACGGACAAAATGGAGGCTCGATGGCTCACACGTCGCGCTAAGTCCTTTGCCGTTATTGATGGCGAGCTCTACAGGTGAAGCAACACCGGGGTCCTATAGCGCTGCATCCCCATTGAACAAGGGATGCGGTTGCTGAGCTATATCCACGGTGGGGTTTGCTATCACCATGCCACGCCTAGAACCCTAGTCGAAAACGCGTTCCGACAAGGCTTCTACTGGCCGACCACGGTAGCCTATGGCAGAACCACCTAATCTAATGCCTCCTAGGAGCACTCGTCTTCCACTAGACACTAAGCACCCATGGGGGAACACCAAATTACTCGGTTCTGTCGGGCACACCCCCAGGGAGAACCCGAAAATCCATATTTTTCCATCAGGATCACAAATAAGAGAATAAAGCTTACATCATTCTTAACCATTTCTTACATCACTTTACATGTACATCAGAGTATAATATTTATTATTATAACAGCGAAATAAAATCATATTATCAGAGTTATGAATAATTTAATTGAACAGGGAAATATAAACATGTGATCAGAATTACAGTGGAAATAAATATTTATTCATGACATAATGACGCATTGATAAATGAACTATGACAACAGATTATAAAAAACTTCTGTTTATAAAAACATTTGGTGAGAGTTATAAATAAAAATTATGATTGTAGCGTAAAGTAAATCCTCTCTGAGCCCATCAGGAGGAATCCACACACAAAGGTCAGCTGTAGCCTCCACCTATCACCTACAACAGGGGGAATAAAACCCTAAGTACTCAATTGTACTTAGCAAGACTTATTCGATAGGAGGAAAGAAAAGACTCTAAGGACATGCAAGGCTATCTGGCTTGTGGGTTTATTGCATCTGCAGGAGCATTACTAAAAGTGTGTCCTTATATTCGATTTTTATTAACAGCCGCATTAGTTCATTAACTAACCATTCTATGTAAGCACCTGTGCTACTTCAAGCAGGTGGTAAGCAATCAAATTTCCTTTTTTCATTCCATCTTTTATCTTTCAGTTCTTACTACGGTGCTAGGCCCAAAAACAAGCCATATCGGATTGCCCGACGATTCGCGAATCAATGCCCCCAGCTAGGTACATCAAAAACACATGCCCCGCTTATACCCAAGGCACAAGCAGAACCAACCCATCACCCTCTTGTCCTGGGTGTCCAGGTCCCCGTCCAAACTAGGACTCCAAACCCCCGCCCCTAAGTTCCAGACTCAGTGCGGTGTAAGGACCTCCTAACCCAAAAACTACCAAGACAGTCGGTCCAGAAAGAGCCAGATCTATGACAAGAGAGCAACAAGTCTTTCAAGTGTCCATACCCAAGTATGTGCTCAGAATAATAAGTCTGTGACTTGCCTCAAGTCTTATGCAACGGCCAGTCCTTAACCGACATGGACAGGGAAAGCAGTGTAACCAAGCCATGCCCTGCGTCCATGGTGACACAACCTCTTACACCTACCAATACCCAAATCATATCCCTACCTGGTCACTATTTGTCCTTTCCACCATTTATATTCTCCAAGTGATAATAATATAGTAATATATTTCCTATCTCTCACGAGTGACAGGTAATCACTCGACTTCTACCGGAGTCCTGTAGCATAGCACTCTACACAATCCTGTCATACTAGTAAGAGTCATATGATAAGATATATATATATATATGCAAGTGGGTTTTATTCAACTCCTTAAAACTTAATGCACAAATATAATTTAAACGGTAGAAAAGTAGAGGTTATGCACCGGGGCTTGCCTGGGTAAGATATATATTAAAAAGTTAGTATCTGCATTTTCAGATCATCCACCATCAACTGAATAAAAAGCCCATTGTATTATCTCCTAGAGATAATACTATTACACCATCATCGAATTCCCAATCATCCTTTAATTGATCCATTGATCCATCATCGTACCTATATGATATGCATTGATGCAAATGCATAGATGTAAATAATCAATGACAGCCGAAATGCTTAGAAACTTGATCACGCCTCACAAGCTAACGAGCTCGTTCTAACGGCGTCCTACTTAGGCTATATATCCATGTTGTCGAATCAGGCGTTACTTCCCAACCAAAGTTTTAGTTATACAACCCAAGTTATTTCTTTATTTCGTTCTATCAATTTAACCTTTATTCACAATAGGACATCATTATCTATTTAGCAAACTAATTATTCTGGAGCTACAAAAATTATAGTGAGTACCTAATATTATTAGGAGCCTACTGTACAAATTTCAGATTCAACAATATTACCAATTTATCACAATAATTCCTACAAATTTATATTTTTATAATATTAAGTATCTTAAATTAATTATATAGCTTTCAAGAATATTATCAAACTATGTGAACAAAATATACTAACAGGTAGATCATAATTTTAGGAACTCAACAAAACTGGTTTCATAATTTTTGGATTTCTCTACTATTTTATATTGATTTTACAAGTTAACTAGAAACCTATTTTAGAAAATCATTTAGAAAAATAGGAACACCGGCGGTAACCAAATCGGCCCAGCGGCCTGTGATAACGGCGTGGCTAGCCTGGCACCGCGAGCACATGGACGGCCTTGTCGAGGCATCGAGTAGGCCGAGACCACGGGTGCGCAGGGCGCGCAGCCTAACAGGCTGGAACCGACCGGCCCCGGTGGGGGAGCCCAACCCGCGGAAGCAAGCGGGCACGTGGCCCAGCGCGACATGACCCACCGGTGCGTGCACGGCCTAGGCGGCAGCGGCGATGACACTTTTGTGAAACAACCCCTGATCTTTCCTCAATTTAACCTGTGGTACAAAAACACTATTCATGCAAGTCACTGACTTTGCAAAAAGAACCCCATATTCGTTTCTATTCACCTTTCACTCCTTCCTTCCCTTCCCATGAGCAGAGCACAGAGTAGAGGAGGTACGAGATGAGTGGATGATAGCAGGGATGGCCACGGGGTGGTATGGCATGCTTGCGCATGGTGCTTGGTGCTCGACGAAGAGGCACGCGGGGAGCGACACCGGCAGGACTGCTCTGGGCGAGCCTAGCACGCTCACGCACGCAGAGGTGACGGCACGGACACTAGGGGCAGAAAGCAGACACTGGGGTATCGAGCACGAAAGAAGAGCGTGGATGAGCCAGCTGGTGAGGCGCGGCTCCTCGACGACACGGACTTCGCCGATGGCGGGCGTGAAGGTGAGGCGGTACGGAGCTCGGCGTGAGGCGAGCGTGAGCCTAGGGCGCACGGCGCGGCCGTGGTGTGAAAACAGGCCAGGCGGCGCAGACGCCAGCAGCAGGGGCGAGCAGGAGCTGGGGCAGCGACTCCAGCGTGGGCAAGGGGACTCGCGCACGCTCACCAGCCCACACGAAGGGATCTGGGCATAGTAGGCGTGGCCAAGGCACATGCTATGGGGCAGCGGACCAGCGCGGGCCGAGAGCGCGATGTGTGCTCATGAGGGAGACAGGGCGCGGCCATGGCGCTACGGTCCAGAGCGAGAAAGGAAAGGGCAGCGCGTACTCAGGGCAGCGGGACGAGCAGCGCACGCTCGTGAGGTGGCTTGGTGGCAGGGGTGCCGCGCGAGGCAAGCAGGGGAGGGAGCGGCACCATGGAGCAGCAGGGACGGCGCGGGAATGGTCGCTCGGCCTTCGGCTGACATGAGCGGTGGGAGGTGGTGCAGATCCCGATGGCGTAGTCCACCATCGCAACGAAGGACGGCGAGCCATTTGGGGGTGCTCGGCATTAGAGACAAGCAGGTGTAGTAGAGGGCAGCATGGTCCGCAGCGGGAAGCAGCGCCAGACCACGCGGCTCGGCGCTGGAGGCTCATGGTCAGAGTAGAGTAGTGGGTGATGCCATGGGACAATGCGAGCTTGGGAAGGGAGGGCGGCATGGTTCACAGCGGGAAGCAGCACGGGACCATGCGGCTCGGCGCGCTCGTGAGGGGAAAGCCGGCGACATCGGCGTGCAGCGGCGCTGGTCGAGCGGCTCCAGGCGATGCGGTGTGAGGCGCGTGGTCACAACGGGGAGCTACGGTAGTGGCGCTGGGGCACAGCCTGGCAGGTGCTGCGGCTCGGACGTGGTGCACGGCAGCGCGGGCACGGGTGCGCCGCGCGTACGGTGGCGGCGAATCGGACAGAGCAGTGCTGGGAGCGAGTGGAGACATGCGCGGACGGAGTGCGCGGCCGGGCAACGTGGGCGTGGACAAGCAGAGGAACTCGGTGCTCTCGCGCGCTATGGCCGGGCGACGGTGGCTGGAAGGCAGGGGAAAAAGGGAGGGAAAGAGGGACTGGTCTGGCACGGCTGGCCTCATCGTTAGCGCGATGCGACTGCGGAAGGGACAACACAGCACAGGCAGAGGCAGACAACAGACAGAGAAAAGCAAGGAGACTCGTGCAGTTTGCCACCAATTTCCAGCACGCCAAAGGACACGGCGTGCGTAGGAAGGTGAGAGGACACATCGTGGGCAGGGGCAGAACCATGTGCTGAATTTCAGACGCCCAGCGCAGTGGACCAGTTCAGATGCGATTGGATGGAGGCTTGCAATGCAGAGAAATGCAGAGCCACAACGAGAACAAGACGATGAATAATTACCATGCAACGAGTACGCTGTACGCCAGGAAAAATAAACGAAGCTGCTACGCTCTTTCTCTCATCAGTTCGTGCTTATCAACATAAACCCATGAGTATATATATCGTTCTATTTATTAATGAATTTTATTCTATTTATAAAAGTTGCTTTTCATGCTTAATCAAATAGGACAAACCGTTGGCTAGCATCATCGTTCGGCATTCCTAACTATCTTTACGCATTGAGTAATTTAATTTGGGTATTTATTCAAGTCCGAAAAACTAAGTCACACACGATTCCCTTATTATGACAAGTACGTTTTAAATCAAAAATTCGGGAAACTCATTTCGAAAATTTTTCTTAGGCCTAAATCGCGGTGCTAAACAAGCTCGTAACACCAGGGATGTTACTTAGCCGACGCTGAACATATTATGCGCACCTACAAAGGGTGTCAACACTACGCTAGGCAGACCACCTACCGACTCAAGCACTCCAGACGATCCCCATCATGTGGCCGTTCATGGTTTGGGGGCTCGATCTGGAAGAACCTCTCAAGAGGGCGCTCGGGGGCTATACGCACTTGCTTGTCACCATAGACAAGTTTACAATGCGGGTAGAGGCTCGATCGATCTCCGCGATCAAATCCGAGCAAGCCGTGCTGTTCTTCCTTGACATCGTCCATCGCTTTGGAGTCCCGAACTCCATTATCACGAACAACAGCACGTAGTTCACTGGAAAGAAGTTCCTCCGATTCTGCGATGAATATCACATCCGCATCGATTGGGCCGCCGTGGTGCACCCCCGCACGAACATTGCCAGGGATGATAGGATCGGAAGAATTGACGTTGGAGACTTGAGGTATCACTGATTGGAGAGAAGAGGGTTTGTCAAACCCTAAGAGCACACCTAGAAAAATAAAAGGTAGGGCTATTTTTTTAGGAATATGGAGATGTGCATATCCTTGCTAATCAGACCTAGTAATTCAACGGACATAATAGATCATACATGATGTCACGTAGCTTGGTGTTGGTGGAAGCTTTGTTGCTAGTGATGATAGGATCAGAAGAAGTGATTCTGGGGATGTGAGGGATCACTGATTGAAGAGGGTTGTCAAACCTTAAGAGGCTAAGTGTACACCTAGAAAATGAAAGTAGAGCTATTTGATGCAATATTGTTTGTGCTGCCCTTGCATCCGGCTTAGAAATCAACCCAATTTAAGTAACAACAAGCTTAACCTAGTCATTAGATTAAGCTGATGGCCGGGTTCCTATTCCACGCTTAAGGCATGATGGAGTCTGCATATTTATATGAGGTGGGGTTTTTTAAAGACAATCTAAGTGAAATTTCAACACATTTCTCTGCCCGTTTGCTTCGCTAAAAAAATAAGCCAAAACACTATTCCCGCTAATTTGTCGTGGGAGAAAAACACTGTTCCGTCTGAAAAAACAAGCTGAAAAAAATGAATTATAAGAGAAATGAACCGGGCCTTAAATTTTTTTGTGCTGAACTAGTCAATACTTGCGGCAACATTTTTCTCCCTCTCCTTGGCCACCGCTGTTGTGCCGGCTTGCCACAAGGATCCCATTAAGCCGGTTGAACTCCAATAGTCCAATGTACCATGATACCAAACTCAGTTCTCAATCACGATTCCTTATCACGCCCTGAGTTAGAGAAGATAATACATGTGAAAAGATTAAATATCTAGGAATGCACAGAAAATCGAGCAAATCAGCCAAATAATGAGAAAATAGGGACTCCAAGTGTCCTGAAACACTCAAGGACTAGGTAGCTTTGTTGCCGCGAAAATTTTGATCCACGCGACACCACGATCTAGCCAAATTACACCATCAACAAGCTTTTTACCGATCGAATGCAAGAGTTAATTAGTACATCTGGGGTTTACATTTACCCCGTTCCAAATCACAGCCTAGCTTGTGAACCGTTTACATTTATTCATAATGTGCTCTAGAATTCCTAGAGTCCGAATTCAGGGCTCCCATGTTTCTTGAGAAAACTGGTATCAGCACCCATGCTATTTTTGGGCTACGTGCCGAGCCAGCAGGCAGCCATGTTGCCTCTCACTGTTCATCTCATGCATGGGTTGCTGGCAATGGAAGGCGCGGGGCCGCCCGCCAGGGAGGCACGGGTGGGGGTGATTGGTTGCATACAGGAGGCCATCCTAAGCCCTATCCTAGCACTACTCGGTGTACTTGGCCGTGTTTGGATGCCTGCCTCGCATCCTTTCTATGGTCCATCTCATTCATCTTCATCCCTCCGTCCCGTATGGATCCGTCTTCTTGATTTCTACTTTTCTCGCGATGCAGGACGACGGGATGCACTCATGAAACAGAGGTCCATGTGTGATGTGTCATACACTCAAAACTCCCATCCATGCATGCAACCAAACAAGATCTCATCTTATACTGAACCAACAACAAAGACAACCAAACATAACTGAGTGCACGATTTAAACATGTATCTCACCATTCTTAACCGGCTCTCCATCTCTCAGCTCCACGTTACCAAAGCAACCAATCACCCGCCAACTGCACGGGGCTCCGGCGGCCCGGTCGGCGAGAACGCTGCACGGCGCGGGGCGCCGCCTGCCGCTGCCATTCACGAGTCTGCCGTCCTACGCTGCCGCACTGTTACCCGATGCGGTCTGCGGCTACAACCGGTACGGCGCTACGACCGTCGCCTGCTCCGAGTCCAAGCTCTCACGTCGCCCGTCATTTCAGCCGTCTCAGCTCCCCAACACCCGCATACCCTGGCCGCCAAGTCGCCGGCCAGACCTGCAGGCGTGGCCTGTGGGCAGGCATGCATGCTGTGGCAATGTGGCCAAGCACAGGCCACATGCACAGCGCGCGGCACAGGCCACATGCACAGCGCGCGGCACAGGCCACATGCACAGCGCGCGGCACAGCGCCAGGGTGTTCGGATGGTATAGTTTCGGTTGGTTTGTGCTTCCCCGAAACCAGCTGAAATAAGATCCACCAGCCGAACACCGTGGCGAAAAGCTCCGTAGAAAGCTCCTGTTCATCATCACTGCTTTGCTCTGCTCCCTAGAAACCATGGCGAAATGCTCCGGTTCACGCACATGGCGCCACTGTCGCGGCCGGCCGTCCAGAGGCTAGCTGTGGCTGTGAATGAGCGCATGTGTGTTTTGGGCCTTTCGGGGTACGGGAAGGGACAAGATTTCCAGGGAGAGCTAGCCATGGACCCATGGTTGGTGGGCCGCCGTGTTTTGTTTTTGCTGCACTGCACTCACACGCACAACTACTCCCCTCGGTCAAAAAAAAAAAGAGAAAAAAATTCTCGTTACCTCAACGTTTATGAAAGTCTATTTTTTCTTCATGAACTGTAAAACCAAGTGTACCACCTTCATGAACTTTTAAAACCATTCATTTTACCTCTGATCGGTTATAAGCGGTTTTCAAAGATGGTTTTGTCTTTTTCTTTTTTTATCTATTTCGACTAAATCTTTGAAAAATCATAGTAAATCACACAAAAATCATAAAATAGAAAATCTAAATTTTTTGGACTCTACATGGGTAAATCTACACAGTGAACATATAATATGGTATGCTTTGATACAAATTTTTTACTGTAGCTTTAGATCCATGCTTTTCTATAATCAATTCATAGCTGCAGTTTCTATAGTTCAATTGTGGTGAAATTTTTATAGTGGGCTAATTGTTGTATGCTTGAACTGTAGAAAAATTTGGAGGTTTTATATGTGTACCATTAAAAAAGATGGCCCTATTCTACATGCCACTAAAAAGTTCAGGCGCACCCAGGTGCCATGACACTTTATTTTTTTTGTCTCCTAAGCCATTCCGTTCACCTTCTATTTGATCTTCACCGTTTGACAGCCCTAACTTGTGGACCCGGTCGGTGACAATGTCCAAAATACCCTTCTCTCACAATCATATCCCCTCTCTGTTCGGTGGGGCCAAGCTGTCAGCGACCCAGCACCTTCTTCCTCCTCAAGAAGAGCAGCGTGAGCCGAGGGTCTGGCCAGCGAGATCTTCATAGCCGGGGCGGAGGTCGCTCGCACACGTGTCCGCTGGACCAGCACTACCGAGCCCACCGGAGATCCGCCTTCTTCCTCTTCCTGCTGCTCACGATATCGCGGCCCGCGGTGGTGGCATCCCACTCGAGGTGCTGGACGTCGACGATGCTGAGGCGCTCGACGCCAAGCCGGCGTAGGGAGGCGTCGATAGTGGGCTTACGGACGGAGGCGTACACCTACGTGCACTCATGGCTGTACCCAGCGGCGGCCATGTGGGACACAATGGCGCGGAGGTCCGCGGCGGCGGCGGCAGGCAGCAGTTCGATCTCGTGGATGCCCTGGAGCGAGCGGTAGGCGGTGCTGCGGCGGCTGATGGAGGAGGACACAGAGTCATCCTCGTCGTTGGCAGCAGCGTGAAGGTCAGTGGAGGAGGCAAAGTTGGAGCGGTTGCTATTGATGGAGAGAGAGCTGAGGTCGGCGAGCGCCTCGATCTCGAGGTTGAGGGCGTGCGACAACAGCATGTGGCAGAACTCGTCCTCGAGCCGCGCCTTGGTGACCTGCACGACGCCGCTCCCCACCACCGAGGACGCCGAGGACGATGAGAGGCGGCGTGGGCTCCCGACGGCCGCGGGTGACAGCGGCGCGAGCTGGTGCAGGTCATCGACGGCGCGGAGGAACTGGTCGGCCTTGGCCTGGTCCCCGCCGCTGTCGAATAGCATCGGCTCGTCCTCGCCGTCGTCCGCTGAGACCGAGTCCCACCACATGGCTGAAGGTTGAAGATCTCTTTACATTTTAGCCCTACACTTTCTATCTTATAAATTCGTTGTATAATGTGTCTTGTGAATCTTCCCGATAGCCCCCTGTTAAACTTTGCACAACTTGTTTGGTCAGCGAGGTGAGGGCATTTGGGACTTTTTCCAACGCAGATTGACACCATTAGATGGAAAAGTAGACGGAATGGCTTGGGAGGAGAAAAAATAAAGTGTCATGGCACCTGGGTGCGCCTGAATTTTTTAGTGGCATATAGAAAAGGGCCATTTTTTTAATGGTACACAGTTAAAACTCTCTAAAAATTTCGTACTCATTAGATCATGTATAACTTAGTTATAATTTAACCATCCATAACTAAGTTATACATGATCCAATAAGAATGAAATTTTACCATAAAAATAATTAGCGTATAATAATTAGCTTACCATAAAAATTTTACCACAATTGGACTATACAAACTGCAGCTATGAATTAATTACATAAAAGCATAGATCTAAAGCTACAACAAAAAAAATTATACTAAAGCATATCGTATTATATGTTCACTGTATAGATCTACTCATATGGAGTCAAACAAAATTAATTTTTCCATTTTATGATTTTTCTGTGATTTACTATGATTTTTCAAAGATTCAGCCAAAATAGATAAAAAAGAAAAAGTAAAACCGCCTTTGAAAACCGCTTATAACCGGTTAGGGAGGTAAAATAAACGGTTTTAAAAGTTTAAGGAGGTGCTTTACCTGGTTTTAGAGTTCAGGGAGAAAAAGAAGACTTTCACAAAAGTTAAGGGAGATAATGAGGACTTTTTCCAAAAAAAGAGAGACTTTAAGATTTGTACATGTTAAACTAGCTTAACTTTGGCTAAATTTTCTAAAAAAGGCTTTAACTAAATTTGTAGTGACTATAAAAATATATTTTATAACTAATTTAATAATACTTATTGTGTGTATTTAACTTTAATCAAATTTTAAGTTGTTTGATCTCTCGAAAAAATAAGAATTGCATTTTTTATGGATGAAGAGAGTACGAGATGGGAATCGGAGGGAGAAGCTTTAGTTCCATTAGATGTAGGATTGGTTGCCGAAAGCGTGGTAGCTCGGTTGGTACCTGGAGCACTCCCTCCCTTGTGCATGCTATCTTTACCATTCATTTTTTCTAAAAAAAAATGATCCGAAGCTCTCTTTCAATTAAAGTAGAAGAGAAAAAAAAAGAGTTCAATCTTGGCAGCTGCATAGATGCTCAAAGGCCGCCGTAGCAAGGGCAACAATAGCTCCCTGGATTTCGAACCGTAGCTCTTTTAAGTTTTGATATAAGTCAAATTTTCTGATCTTGATCAAGTTTATGGCAATGGCTTAGGCTAGAATCATTGAAGACATGTAAGCATTAACTGTTAATGTTGAATATCTACAACTAATTAAAATTACTTATATTAATTTGCACATTTTTATTCCTTCATTTTCAAACAAAATAGGTATATAGATACTATATAATATCCTTCCACTTTTGCCAAACTTATCAATACAATGATCGATACTCCCGTCAACTCAAAAAAAAAGAAAGTTGTCCTACGTTTGGAGTAACTCAAACTTTCTTGAGTTTAACTAAATCTATTGAAAATATTATCAATATTTGTATCTCAAATATGTTTATTATTTGAGATACAAACCTATTTGAGGTATAAATGTTGATAATATTTTGAAACTTTCATTATTTATCTAATGGTACTTATTACATAATATAATATTAGTATTTTTTTTATATATTTCGTTAAAGCTGAAACTGATTGAGTACTTATAAAGTGAGAATGCCATTCTTTTTTTTCTTACAAAGAGAGTATTTGCTTTCCATTCCTATCAACAGTTTCTCCCCTTTGCATGATACTGTAGCAGAAACGCTTGATCTAATGCACTCTATAGAGTACTTGTCTTTTATTATACCCTAAGTACCCAAGAGAGTGCACTAAACCACGTTGTTCCGTCGAGCACACCCAAAGGGAGAACTCGAAAATCCCCATTTTTCGTCAGGATCACAAATAAGAGGATAAAGCTTACAATATTCTTAGCCATTTCTTTACATCACTTTATTACAACATCAGAATGATAAACAAGATAATTACGATAGTGGAATAAAAGACGTGATCAGAGTTTCAGCAAAAATTAAGTTTACTTGTAAGCTATTGAATGTTAAGCATGAGACATAATTATATACATGTGAGGATAGCAAATCATAAGCTTTTCTTTCCAAAACTTTATTCGTGAAGGTTGTAATTAAGACTCTATGTCCGCAACGTACGGAAACCCTCGCTGAGCCCACCAGGAGGTTTCCACACACAAGGTCAGCTCTACCAGCATCCACCCGTCACTTGTAATAGGGGAAATAAAATGTAACACCCTAAAAAATTGCCTCTTTTGAAATAGAGTTAAAATGATTTAAGTTGAAATTTTTGTGCACATGAAATATAGGAAAATAAAAATTTTCATTAATTTAAAATACACTATAAGGTAGCAATATGTTGGATGCATACATGCTATTGCATTTAATTTTATTGGTTGAGTGGTTTTAGTTTAAAAGTCAAAATGGTTAGAATGCTTTGAAAAAGAGTTTGAAAATGGCTTTGAAATAAAAGAAAAGAAAGAAAAGAAAATTAGAGAATAAAAGTATTTCAAAAGTTGTAAAATTTATTTTTGAAAACTTACCAAAATATCTCATTTATATTTGAGATGAAAAGTATATTGAAAACTACACTTGAAATTGATTTGAATTTGGCTTAGGATTGAAAACTAGAAAAAGAAAATGATTTAGAAAAAGAAGGAAAAAGTTCTATCTCATTTTGGCCCGAGGGCCCACGTTTTCCCCTTCGGCCCACTCTTCCTTCTCCCTCTTCGCTGGCCCAGCCTCTCCTCCGTTCCCTCCGCCTTCCCGGCTTCGGCCCGCTCGGAAGCCTAGCTCGCGCGCGCAAGTCATCGGCCCAGCTCCGCCGCGTTGCCCGCAGCCGCGTCTGCTCACTGCGCGGCCCAGCTTAGCGCCAGCCTTCCTTGGCTTTCGCCGCGTCGCCCACTCGGCCTACGCCCGCACCGCACGCGCGCGTCCGTTCTCCCTTTCCTCTCACTGCGCCGCTGGTCCCACTCGACAGCGCTGCCGTCTCCCTTTCCTTCCCCGCGCGCTCACCTTTCCATTTCTCGCCGCCGATGATGGCGCACCACGGATGGAAGCCGCCGGTCCTCCGCGCATGTAAGGAAGGCAGCAAATCACCATAGCCCTGCTCGCCTTTCCTTTTTCCACGCCCCGTCCCTCCTATAAAGCCCCGAGCCGGACCCCTCTTCCTCCCCCTTTCCCATCCGCACGAAGCTCGCACTCACCGCCGCCGGCGAACTCCCCCTCCCCGAGCACTAACCCCGTCGCCGACGAGTCCCGAGGATCCACCATACTCGCCCGCGCCCGTAGGTACCTCCCCCTCGTTGTCTTGGTGACGCCATGTTCAGATTTCAACTCACCCGCGCCCTCCCTCCCTCCTCAGATCACCGCCGTCGTCGACCCGCCCTTTGGAGGCCTTCCAGACGCCGCAGACCTCTTCTTCTCGACTCGCGGTGAGCTCCTATTGCTCCCCATGCCTTCAGTTCATCAAATAGGGCCCTAGAACGACGTATTGGCGAGCTCCAAACCACCGGCCATGGCGCCACCATGGGGAACGCCACCCCGACGAACTCCCCGTTCCCATTTTGGTACCCTACCGACTTCGCAAGCGCCTGTAGATTGTTTCTGTGTATTCGGATTCGATTGGGATGGCCGGAATCACCGCCACGGCGTCCACCGCCGAGCTTGGCACGCCGCCGGTCATGGTGTGGCCACGGGAGTCATCTTCTCTGGCGAACCTTCTGTGTACTTGTGCCAGCGCCGTTAGATCTTAAAAGAATGGCCACGATTAGATACCCTTTTGGCTTAAGTGTCTAGTCCATCGTGGACTCGTGGACGTGGTCCACGGAGCAAACGCACCGCGTCCACCGTACGTGTGGTGAACCGCACCACTTGCGCAGTGACACGTGGCGCCCAGTCAGCAGCCACAGGTCAACCCACGGTCAGCCATGCATGTTTTGCAGATTAGCCCTCGGATTTTCAAGAAAATAACCCGTGATCCAAAGCAGTTCAAAATAATTACAAATCCGCCCTGTTTTATTTCACTTTAGACCCTGTATTTTCTAGAATTAGTGTGCCCAGTCCAAAGTACATTTAAATTCAGATTTTTAATTGTTTTAATTCAAATTTGAGTTCAAATATTTACAGGAATGCCACTGAATCTTATTTTATGCGTAACTTTTGCATTTTAAGTCCGATTTGATCCGTTCGAATTGCGTTAGGATCGTGTTTACGTTATCTACGTGTTTATACAACTGTTAGGCATGTTTTTAACACTTGAAATTCATGAGTAGATTTAATCTACTAATTAACCAAAGCAAAACTTGTTTAAATCATAATTTATTTGTTTTAACTCCAAAAAAGTCCGTTCAAGTTGCGTTTGTTTCATAACGACAAGATCTTCGTATTAGTAATGCTGTTTACTACATTACTATTTCATAAAAATCATAGTTTAAATCATATCTTGATTAATGATTATGCAACTGAGTTTTATACATAAAATATGATTTGTTTTACTTTTGTTTTATAATATAAATCTAAAATTGACTTGATTCAATCCATATTGTTTATAAGATATCCTTTGTATATGAATCATATAGTTAACATAAATAAAGCCTATAGTTTCTTTTTCCATGTATAAAGTAAATCTCTCGGTAGTTGTAGTTTTTCAACCGTAGCTTCGATTAGAGTGCTTCTCGCGACTGTGTGTTCGTAACGATGCGTAGAACCATGTTTTAATCTCTTTTACTTTTACTTATTTTTCTATGATTGGTGTACTGTTCTAATATAGATGCAATTGTATGCTATGCATGTATGTGTATGGATGTTTGTGTGGTGTTCTACGATTGTCCAGTCGGTGAGATATACGTGGTGATCTAGAAGAAGAAGAAAGACATCAAAGAATAAAGCTTACCGAAGGATCGGTGTGTAAGGCAAGTATAGCATGGGACCATCCTTGTTACCTATTCACATTTAATCACTAAATTCATATTGCATGTGTCTCCCTTGTTACCATTAAGGATATCCTAGATATTTGATATCTTGTACCTTGAAACCTTTGGGATATTGCATTGGGTAGTTTTTGCTAGTGCTTAATCAAAACCATGATCTTGTAATTTGACTAATGGTATATGCAATAAATATTAAAACATGACTTTTTAGTAACATGGAAACAGGGGGCTGGAGTGTTTATATGCTTCAGATTCCTCTCCCTAAGGACTTATCTGTAAGCGATCATCCAGGACTTACAGTATAGCTGTGAGGGCTATATGGCTCTGGCTTTAGCTCAGTATGAGGATCTTTTCTAGCTTGTTAGTGGTTACCTTTAAGGCACAGGGTATGTTTCCTTTGCTGCTAGATCTAAAGCTACAACAAAAAAATTATACTAAAGCATATCGTATTATATGTTCACTGTGTAGATCTACTCATATGGAGTCAAACAAAATTAATTTTTCCATTTTATGATTTTTCTGTGATTTACTATGATTTTTCAAAGATTCAGCCAAAATAGATAAAAAAGAAAAAGTAAAACCGCCTTTGAAAACCGCTTATAACCGGTTAGGGAGGTAAAATAAACGGTTTTAAAAGTTTAAGGAGGTGCTTTACCTGGTTTTAGACTTCAGGGAGAAAAAGAAGACTTTCACAAAAGTTAAGGGAGATAATGAGGACTTTTTCCAAAAAAAAGAGAGACTTTAAGATTTGTACACGTTAAACTAGCTTAACTTTGGCTAAATTTTCTAAAAAAGGCTTTAACTAAATTTGTAGTGACTATAAAAATATATTTTATAACTAATTTAATAATACTTATTGTGTGTATTTAACTTTAATCAAATTTTAAGTTGTTTGATCTCTCGAAAAAATAAGAATTGCATTTTTTATGGATGAAGAGAGTACGAGATGGGAATGGGAGGGAGAAGCTTTAGTTCCATTAGATGTAGGATTGGTTGCCAAAAGCGTGGTAGCTCGGTTGGTACCTGGAGCACTCCCTCCCTTGCGCATGCTATCTTTACCATTCATTTTTTCTAAAAAAAATGATCCGAAGCTCTCTTTCAATTAAAGTAGAAGAGAAAAAAAAAGAGTTCAATCTTGGCAGCTGCATAGATGCTCAAAGGCCGCCGTAGCAAGGGCAACAATAGCTCCCTGGATTTCGAACCGTAGCTCTTTTAAGTTTTGATATAAGTCAAATTTTCTGATCTTGATCAAGTTTATGGCAATGGCTTAGGCTAGAATCATTGAAGACATGTAAGCATTAACTGTTAATGTTGAATATCTACAACTAATTAAAATTACTTATATTAATTTGCACATTTTTATTCCTTCATTTTCAAACAAAATAGGTATATAGATACTATATAATATCCTTCCACTTTTGCCAAACTTATCAATACAATGATCGATACTCCCGTCAACTCCAAAAAAAGAAAGTTGTCCTACGTTTGGAGTAACTCAAACTTTCTTGAGTTTAACTAAATCTATTGAAAATATTATCAATATTTGTATCTCAAATATGTTTATTATTTGAGATACAAACCTATTTGAGGTATAAATGTTGATAATATTTTGAAACTTTCATTATTTATCTAATGGTACTTATTACATAATATAATATTAGTATTTTTTATATATTTTGTTAAAGCTGAAACTGATTGAGTACTTATAAAGTGAGAATGCCATTCTTTGTTTTTCTTACAAAGAGAGTATTTGCTTTCCATTCCTATCAACAGTTTCTCCCCTTTGCATGATACTGTAGCAGAAACGCTTGATCTAATGCACTCTATAGAGTACTTGTCTTTTATTATACCCTAAGTACCCAAGAGAGTGCACTAAACCACGTTGTTTCGTCGAGCACACCCAAAGGGAGAACTCGAAAATCCCCATTTTTCGTGAGGATCACAAATGAGAGGATAAAGCTTACAATATTCTTAGCCATTTCTTTACATCACTTTATTACAACATCAGAATGATAAACAAGATAATTACGATAGTGGAATAAAAGACGTGATCAGAGTTTCAGCAAAAATTAAGTTTACTTGTAAGCTATTGAATGTTAAGCATGAGACATAATTATATACATGTGAGGATAGCAAATCATAAGCTTTTCTTTCCAAAACTTTATTCGTGAAGGTTGTAATTAAGACTCTATGTCCGCAACGTACGGAAACCCTCGCTGAGCCCACCAGGAGGTTTCCACACACAAGGTCAGCTCTACCAGCATCCACCTGTCACTTGTAATAGGGGAAATAAAACCCTGAGTATTCGATTGTACTCAGTAAGACTTATCCGATAGGAGGAAAATAAAAGACTCCAAGGATATGCAAGGCTTATTTTGGCTTGCTGGTTAATTGTATTTATAGGAAGCATTACTAAAAGTGCATCCTTATGTTTAGAATTTTTAACAGTTATTTTTAGTTAATTAGCTAATCATTCTAGGTAAGCACCTATGCTACTTTCAAGCATGTGGTAAGCAATCAGAACAATTTTATCACCATCCATGTTTTAGTTCTTACTACGATGCTAGACCATAGCCAAGTCGTATCGTATCAAAAGAAACAATGATTTGTGAATCAATGTATCCCAGCTAGGTACCCCGAAACACATGCCTCGCTTGTATCCCAGGCACAAACAATACTAGCCCGTTCCACTCCTATCAAGGGGTCCAGGTCCCTGTCCAAACTTGGACTCTAAGCCTCCAGCACTTGAGACCCGGTCTCAACTTCCACCTAATACACACCCCTAAAAGTCGGTCTAGAAAGAACCCGAACCCATGACAAGAGAGGCAAGAATGTGCTCAGGATAATAAGTCTGTGACTTGACTACCATCCACAACAATGGACAGTCCTCAATCGACACAGATGAGACAAATAAAACCGGAGCCTCGCTCGGTTGCCTAAACAAGTCTAAATCCAAATCCAAATCCAAAGCACAGTCTCGCCCGGTCTCCAGTTATCATCCATATATATTCCATGTGATAGTTATATGATAATAAGAACAATAATATCTTTCCTATCTCTCGCGAGTGATATGTAATCACTCGACTTCTATCGAAATCCTTTAGCATAGCAATCTACATGATCCTGACAAACTAGCAGGACTCATAGGATAAGGATATATATATATATATATATATATATATATATATATATATATATATATATATATATATATATATATATATATATATATATATATATGCAAGTGGATTTCATTCAACTCCTTAAAACTTAATGCACGAGCATAAGATAAAGTTAAGAATAATATGGGTTATGCTCCAGGGCTTGCCTAGGTAAGATATAACCAAAAGTTAGCATTCCATCTTAGTGACCTAATCATCAAGGCACCATCCTTTCTGCTACTCCAAATGACTTCGGAAGCCGTTGTTGGTCCTATTATACACGTGGATGCAACACATAAACGTAATTAACCAAAGAAAACCGCAACTCTTAAAACACATTGACGCCTCTCAAGCTAACGAGCTAGCTCTACGACTAACGTACTAGGCTATGTATCTACATTGTCGAGTAAGGCGTCGTTTCCAGGAAAAATATTTTAGTTCTGCAATCCCATGGTGTTCCTTTTACTTCATTTCATTGATTTAATATATATTCAAACTAGGACTCATTAGCTATCTTAGAAAACTAATTATTATGGAGATACAAAAATTATAGTGAGCACCTCATAAAATTAGGAAGTTACTGTGAAATTTCTAGAATTAACACTAGCACTGATTAATCATAAAAATTCCTACAAGTTTATATCTTCACAATATTAAGCATCTCAATTTAATTAGATAACTCCTGAAAATACTATAAACTATGCGAACAAGATATACTAGCAGATAGATCATGATTTTAGAAACCTAACAAAATTAGTTTCACAATTTTTGGTCCACTACACAAATTTATATTGAATTTACAAGTTTGCCCTAGAAACTAAAATAGAAAATGCTTTAGAAAAAAAGGAAAAGACTAGCCACCAATTCGGCCTAGCCACCCGCTGCGGCCCACGCAGGGCGTGGCCACATGCCAGCAGGCTGGCCCAACTGGCCCGCTATGCGAGCGTACTCGTGCATTTAGCAAAAAGGTCCCTGGCTTATCATATTACTATGCGGATAATGAAGCGAGCCACCGGTCAAACAAGCAGGCTGACGAGCATCATGAAGCCAAAACGAAACCCTAGGCAGCGATTAGAAGTTAGACGATGACTGCTAATGCACTGCTCGTGTCGACGGATCAACTACCATGGTGGCGTGAGCGTTCCGGCGAGCCATGCCCCCATGGATAGGTAGAGATAGCGGAGAAGCATCAGTAGCTCACCATAGTGCATGCTATCACGATGGTCGAAGTAGGGGAGGGCCGAGGTGGTCTAGCCAGGTGTGCCCAGGCACGACGGCGTTGTCCCAAGGCAGACATCGATGCATCCCCACACCATCGACAAATGCCCTAGCCAAAATAGCATGAGCACTGGATAGAGGGAGTCAAGGCGAGTTCGGGGTTATGAGCAATTGAACTACTATCAACCCTACGGGCCTTACCCCTAAACCTACCGACTCGACGGTGCACATGACCGACGGCGAGTAAAATGCCAAATTAACGGTGGATAGTGCTCGGCCAGGCTTGAGGGGAAAGAGACGGCTAGCCGACTTCCTAAGCTACCCACTTGTGGCAGAATCGCCTAATCTAATGTCTCCTAGAAGTACTTGTCTTCTATGAGACACTAAGCACTCAAGAGAGGACACTAAACTACGTAGTTCCGTTGAGCACACCCCAAGGGTGAACTCGAAAATCCACATTTTTCCATCTGGATCATAAATGAGAGAATAAAACTTACAATATTCTGAAGTCATTTCTTACATCACTTTATTACAATAGTAGAATATTACCTCAATTGATTATAACAACAGAATATAACAATGTTATCAGAGTTACAGAGAAAAAAGAGATTAATTTAATGACATGGTGGAGTATTAACATGTGGACATTTATATATAAGAGCTGCTAGCAAATTTTACATCTTTTCTTATAAGAACCTTTAGTGAGGGTTATAAATAAATACTATGGTGGTAGCGTGAAAGGAATCCTCTCTAAGTCCACCAGGAGGTTTCCACACACAAGAGTCAGCTCTAAGTATGTAACACCCCGGGTGTTACGAGCTTGTTTAACACTGAGATTTAGGTCTGAGAGGAATTAGCCAAACAAGTTTTTTGGTTTTAAAAATTTATAACGCATGTGAAATGATAAGCAAATTCTACATGACTCACTTTGGTGGTTGGGAAAATCAAAATAAATAGGGTTAACTAGTGCTCTTGGGAGCTCAAAAAGCAAATTTGACGTTAAAATAAGCTATTTTCGTTAAGTCAGCAAACATTTGAACTACTATTTAAAATATCATTTTTGGTGAATTATATTGAGCAAAATAGTTAAATGGTGCTTAAATATTTTGCTTCAATGGGTTAATATAAGGTATGGACTATTGCATGAAATACTTGTTGGTAGTAGTTAATAGGGTTTAGGCCTTTTAAAAATTATAGCAAAAGTGTTAATGGCTGTTAGTTCGAACTGAACCTTAACTTTTCTAAGTGTGGGAAAAGTAGTAAAACAATGCTATTTTGACATTTAATTTCTAACAAAAATGTTTAAACATTGGCCGCATGTTTTGGTATTGTTGATTGCAAACAAAGTGAGTACTTGAGCATGGCATAGGTTGAAGTTGTGTTGGATGTCACGTTGTCCACTGTAAATTTGGCCAACCTCCTTAGAATGCGTCGTGAACCATGATTTGGTTCTCGGTTCGTGAACCGGCGTTTAGCATGATGAACTCATGTTGGCACCTCTCTATCTCCCTCTCTGGTTGCTCCCTAGTCATGATGATTGCTTTGTTAGCTAGCTGGTAGTGTTGACCTTAGGTTCATAGACTTGGTTGAGCCTTCGTCGAATCAGTGAGCAGTTTTTTGCCTGCTTTAAAAAGCATGCATGGTGTCGTTCCCAGTCTCTCGGCCTGAGCCCTATGGTCACCAAGTGAGCACGCTGACATTCTGGGTCGCTCCTGACCATGGCCGCTGCTCCGTTGGCCGACCTCGTTAGCTACCGGCCATACATCGGGTTATGTTGACCCCAGCCGTCTTCCGTGGGTCTAGGCGGTGCTGTGGTGCTGCTGCTGTGTGGCTACCATATGCACGCTGCCAGCTAGGCCATGCACGGGGCCAAGCCAATCCCACGGTAGTCATCGTCTGATTGTTGTGGCACCCATCTCATAACTCATTCTACCTACCCGCTGAGCTACCGCTGTCTCAGCTGCCTCATAGTGCTACGATCTCACCACCACTGCCCTACTGCCCACGCGCTAATGTCGCCTTGGTGCACTGTGCCTGGCGCTCTTGCTTGTCCTATTTTTGTCCTTATCCCCTCACTAACCGACACGCCTCTGTTACGCTTGCACGGCCATGTCCCCACACTGTTGTGCCCTCATCATGTCTTGGCCGGCCCGCATTAAGTCAAGGCCACGGGCGACGATGTAGCAGCGGTAGCGCACCATCCCCTTCTAAATCCCTAGCTCGGGCTTCTAGTCCAATCCCTTGTGCCGTAAAGTAGTACAAGAAGTTAATTAGGCATCCCCTCCTCCTCAAGCCTGCCCAAGCACTACCGATCAAAAATTGGGCATTTTGCTCACCGCTGGTCATGTGCACCACCGTGACTAGATGGTTGGGAGTAAGGCCCATGGGAGTGGTAATAGTTCAATTGCTCGTAACCTTGAACTTGCCTTCACTCCCTCCATCCGGTGCTCGCGCTATTTTGGCTAAGGATTTCATCAGCGATGTGGTGACGCATGCGTGTCCATCCTGGAGCACCGGCGCCTTGGCAGCTCGCCATGGTCAGGCCATTTCAGAGCTCCTCTACTTCAACCGTTAGTAGGGCGTACACCATGGTGAGCTACTGATGCTTCTCCACCATATCTTCCTTTCCGTGAGGGCGTAGGCTCATCGGAATAGTCGCGCTGCTACCACGGATAGCCGCTCACCACAGCAGCTCATGCCAGTGCGTCTTTGAGTTCCTAACTGCCACCCATCCTTGCACGTTTAGCTATAGATAGTGGTCGGCCCCTTACTTCTATCGTAGCACGCCTAGGTTGCCTAGTGTAACCGCCTTGTGCCGTCGGCTGCTGCGTCGGCGCACCTGAGGTTTCCAAGGATCTCCCTGTGGTAAAGGTGAAAACATCTGAGGGTTTGGTTACAAGATTACTGACGGTAGGAATCGTACGCATAGTAGTTATGTTATTATCTAAAAGCTTGGGGGCTTTTCTGCAAAGCCGCCATCACGCGCGGGCCTCCCGGCCTTGGGCCGTGTTGGGCCACAATGACCCGTGCGAGGCCGCGCTCACACTAGGCCACCAGATCTGCTGGGCCGCATGCTAGCCACTGGCCCTTTTTGTTTTCTAAAGCATTTTTTAATTTAGTTTCTAAGGTAAACTTATAAATTCAATATAAAATTATGTAGTTAACCAAAAATTGTGAAACCAATTTTGTTAGGTTCCTAAAATCATGATCTATCTGCTAGTATATTTTACTCACATAGTTTTATAATATTTTTAGGAGTTATCTAATTAATTTAAGATGCTTAATATTGTAAGATATAAACTTGTAGGAATTGTTGTGATAAATTGGTGATAATGTTGGTTCTAAAACTTTCATAGTAAATTCCTAACACTATTAGGTGCTCATCGTAATTTTTGTAGCTCCATAATAATTAATTTGCTAAGGTAGCTAAATGAACCCTAGTTCAAAAATATATATTTAATCAATAAAATATTGAAACACCTTGAGAGTTTAGAACTAAAACACTTGATGGGAAATAAAGCCTTACTTGATGACATGGATACATAGCCTAGTACGTTAGTCATTAGCTTTAGAGTCATAATCATATTTTTAAGAGTTGCAGTTACCGTTGATTAATTGCGTATCTGCGTTGCATCCACGCATGTCATAATAGGAACAACAATGGATCGTGGAGTCGACCGGAAAAGCAGAAAAGATGGTGCATGATGATTGTGTCGCCATGACAGAATGCTAACTTTTGGTTATATCTTTTCCAGGCAAACCCTGACGCATAACCTCTATTATTCTGCACTTTATTTTATGCTTGTGCATTAAGTTTCAAGGAGTTGAATGAAACCACTTACATATATATATATATCCTTATCCTATGAGTCCTACTAGTATGTTAGGATCAGGTAGATTGCTATGCTATAGGATCTGATAGAAGTCGAGTGATTCCTGTCACTCATGAGAGATAGGAAAGATATTATTATTGTTATTATATTACTATCGCATGGAATATATACGAATGATTATTGGAGACTGGGTGAAATGGTACTTTGGATCTAGACTTGGTTAGGCATTCAAGTGAGGCTCGTAATGCACTTGTTCCGCCTATGTCGATTAAGGACCGCCCATTGTTGTAGATGGTAGTCTGGTCACAAACTTATTATCCTGAGCACATACTAGCTTATGGGAGCGGGAAGGCTCATTGCGCTCTTGTTGTGGGTTCTGGCTCTTTTCGCACCGACTGATTGGAGGTGGGGAAAGGTGAAGGTCTAAGCACCATGCTAAGACCGGGTCTCAAGTGTGGGGGCTTAGACTCTAAGTTTGGATAGGGACCTAGACCCCTCGATAGGAGTAGAATGAGTTGGTCTTGTTTATGCCTGGGGTACAAACAGGATGTGTGTTTTAGGGTACCTAGCTGGGATACATTGGTTCATGAATCACCGTTTCTATGAGACAGTATGACTTGGTTATGGTCTAGCACCGTAGTAAGAACTAGAATATGAAAGATGGTAAAATGGTTCTGATTGCTCATCACCTGCTTGAAAGTAGCATATGAACTTACAGAGAATGGATAGTTAATGAGCTAATGATGACTTCTAATAAAATTTAATATAAGGATGCATGTTTAGTAGTGCTTCCAAAGATGTAATAACCCACAAGCCAAATAAGCTTTGCATACCCTTAGAGTCTTTTATTTTTCTCCTATCGGATAAGTCTTACTGAGTACAATCGAGTACTCAGGGTTTTATTTCCCCCTATTGCAAGTAATCGAGGGATGGTAGATGGCTTTTGTGTGTGGAAACCTCCTGGTGGGCTCAGCGAGATTTTTCCTACGTTGCTGACATAGAGGTTATTCAAAATGTTCACAAAATATTTTTGCAAAGGAAAAGACTTACAGCCTGTTATCATTCCATATATATAAATGTTCCTAATGCTAGCACTTAATCATGTCGTTATATACATTACCATTGAAAACTCTGATAACATTGTTATATCCCGCTATTATAATCAATTGAGGTAATATTCTGCTACTGTAATAAAGTGATGTAAGAAATGGCTTAAGAATGTTGTAAGCTTTATTCTCTTATTTATGATCCTGATAGAAAAATGTGGATTTTTTTAGTTCTCCCTTGTTGTGTGCTTGACGAAATTATGTAGTTTAGTGTCCTCTCTCGAGTACTTAGTGTCTAATGGAAGACAAGTACTCCTAGGAGGCATTAGATTAGGTGGTTCTGCCATAGGTGGTATCAGAACATAAATGAGGAAATAAAGCTTCAAAATTATTTTCTAAACTAAAATTTGAAAATCTATTTTTGCAAAAAGTTAGGGCATTTAACTACAAAGTATATAAGTAGTCCTATTGTTATGGTTAAGTAATAGGTTTAACTAGGCTATCTCCGGTGGACTAACTCTCACATAGTATATGATCTTTAAGTCAGTCGTGTTGTAACTGCCTCAGTTTTCGTGACCGTATTACTGGTAGATGTGCCCTTCAAAGATGTCACGCGAGTTATATTGTGCACGATTGACCAACCCTTGTTCAGGAATTACTCATGAACTATGGCTTTGTGCTTTGCGTTCGCCTATGGCTCTTTTCGGTGCTCTTGCCGGACCCTTACCCTACAGCCATACTAGTCATTAATGGCCTCGAACATCGCTCGCCTCGAATGTGCCAAAAATTTGGTTGATTCATTTGTAGTGGCCCCGCGCAGGAACCAAAGGTGGACTGTGCCAAGACCACTGACCGCTCTGCCCTTATAAGAAGGGCCTGGCCTAGCCATTGGTACCTGTCGATGTTTTACCACCGATAGCCTGCCATGGGGGTACTCGGGGCAGTTTGTTCAGGCTTCAGCATATGCAGAACTTGATGGTAAACACAAGAGACAGTCAATTTATCCTGGTTCGGGCCCTCGACCATGATCGAGTAATAGCCCTATGTCCAGTCAGCGTTAGCCTTTACGTTGGATTGATGGTAAAGGTGTTGTGTTGCGTTATCTGTGTGTTGGACCTCCCCATCTAAGGAGCCCTGCCCTCCTTTATATAGTCAGGAGGCTAGAGTCCTAGTTGGTTTACAATGTAGAGTCCTAGTAGGATTACAGGGTAGTATGACTACTAGGATTACATGGGAGGGATCATAATCAAACTAGATCTCCTCTCTTCCTTGCGGTGTATCCCATGGGTCCTGCATCGACAAGCCCCCGAGCACTTCATGGTTGAACTTCGGAAGCCTTGTTTTGTTCCTCCAGGTCTTGCCGAGCAGGAATAAGCATCGCCCGAGTGCTTTCTTGAGTGAAACCATATAGCGCTTCTTGGGATCTTTAAGTGGTGTGTGCTTTTTGAAGAAAAAGTACTCCCATCGTGTAGCCCCCGAGCCTCTTGCTGTTTGGAACAAGGAGCTGAAGGGTCTTGTCTTAAAGTTGCTCTGATTCTTCGTTGAAGGGCTCCCGAGCATATACCCGGGTTCTTTATCAAAAAGAACTCAGATATAGATCGATCCGGGTTCTTTTTGTTGTGAGGCCTTGAAGTGGTCTGTCTTGAAGAAGTCTTCTTGGTGACATGAGCTTTTTCGAAGAAAAAAGTGCACTCACTGAGTGTAGCCCCCGAGCCTCTTGCTATTTGGAACAAAAAGTTGGAGGGTCTTGAATCTTATGTTGTTAGAAAACTCCTATCTTGAAGAAGTCTTCTGAGTGATGTGAGCTTTTTGGAAGAAAAAGTGCACTCACTGAGTGGGGGTACCTGAGCCTCTTGCTATTTGGAACAAAAAGTTGGAGGGTCGTGAATCTGAGTTGTTCAAAGAACCGAAGACCTCTTCTGAGGATATGTAGGATCTTGTAGACATTCTCAAGGGTGTATCCAAGTAACCCGCGAACTGCAGTAGGCGATCCATATACCGTTGCAAGTCAACACAGTTGCGCCACCGAGTACTTTCCATAATTAGCTTGCGTGCTTGATGTCTTCTTGCATGCTGCTGTATGTTATTCCTCTTCCTTTGTTTTGCTTGAGTAATGAAGGTACATATAAATATGCACGTGCATCCTCATATTCGTGCTCATCTTGCTGAGGCAAAATCTTCTTGTTCGACCATGATCCGATCCGAGCAAGGCAACCTAGATAATCTATCAAAAGGCTTCGGGTGGGTAGTCCCCTCACCGGAGACCGTGTATCACCCCACCTTAGAATTTCAAAATCACTGCAACAAGGTCGACCTTAGCTGTCGAGTAGTTGATCACCCCAACCAAGTAGTCGATCACTGCAGCCGAGTAGTCGAACGTCCTAGCGACTTGTAGAGCAGCAACCGAGTAAGACAACGTGGGGCGTGTGTCTCACCCAATGAAGTAGTGGCCAAGTAAGGCAGCCAGCGGTGGGTGAGCTCCTTATTTGATGACGTGGTCTAGAAAATGGTTCCCTTTCCGGCGAGTAGGCTTCATGGATTAAGGCCTCAACAACTAGGTAAATCAACTGTAGTAGAGCCACTAAGGCATATGGATAATATCTAGAGATATATGATGATTAAAGAATATTTGAAAAAATATTAAACCATGACTTAGCTTGATTGATGGCCACGTGGTAGAATCAGCGTGCGATCCTGACATTTTGCGCTCAGGAGACCCCAGTGGTTGTAGCCCCTGAGCATCAGCATGCGAGTACTTGGACATGAGCTGTCGAGTAGTTGGTCACCACAACCAAAGTAGTCAGAAATGTGACGACCTCATCAGCGGGCTCAAGCATCTTTTCAGGTCTTTTGCTCTCGGCCGGTATGCTCAGGCATAATTTTAGCTATTTTGCTTTTTGGTTTGGGTGTTAGCTTATTAGATACCCTTATCGGCAGGCTTAAGCATCTTTTCAGCTCTTTTGCTCTCGGCCGGTATGCTCAGGCATAATTTCAGTCATTTTGCTTTTTGGTTCGGGTGTTAGCTTATTAGCTACCCTCATCGGCGGGCTCAAACATCTTTTCAGCTCTTTTGCTCTCGGCTGGTATGCTCAGGCATAATTTCAGCCATTTTGCTTTTTGATTTGGGTGTTAGCTTATTAGCTACCCTCATCGGCGGGCTCAACCATCTTTTTAGCTCTTTTGCTCTCGGCCGGTATGCTCAGGCATAATTTCAGCCATTTTGCTTTTTGGTTCGGGTGTTAGCTTATTAGCTACCCTCATCAGTGGACTCAAGCATCTTTTTAGCTCTTTTGCTCTCGGCCGGTATGCTCAGGCATAATTTCAGCCATTTTTCTTTTTGGTTCGGGTGTTAGCTTATTAGCTACTCTCATTGGCGGGCTCAAGCATCTTTTTAGCTCTTTTGCTCTCGGCCGGTATGCTCAGGCATAATTTTAGCCATTTTGCTTTTTGGTTCGGGTGTTAGCTTATTGGCTACCCTCATTGGCGGGCTCAAGTATCTTTTCAGCTCTTTTGCTCTCGGCCGGTGTGTTTAGTGAAAACAACTCATGTTAAGTCATAATAAGACATATGCTGTCGAGGAACACCATCTTTATTGATCATGAACGTTGATCTCTTGTGGTTTGTATATATATTCTTCCTTGAGTTGTTTTCATGCGTAGAATCTTCTTAGTTGGCTGATGTGCCATGTATTGTTGACTTCTTTTCCATCTTCAGTTATCAACTTGTACATGCCTGGTCCGGTGACTTTTATGACAATAAAAGGTTGTCTTGGTTGTTTCTAACCGGGAACCTTTCTCATGTCTTCTCCTCTGTAGTAATCATCTTTTGTACTGTGTGTCTGAATTCTTCATTGTTTTTTGGGTTTTCTTTGCAGAAGTCCTAAAATTACCACCTAGCCATGATTCCATGAGAGAAAGCTTTGATTGCTTCTCGTTTGGTGATGTCATGTACTTGAGCACGTAGTTCGCCAAATTGTCGATAGTAATTTTTGAGACTTTCATCTCCTTTCTGCTTGAGTCCTTTTAATTCTGCGTGGGTGATGGGGTGCGTAATGATACCCGTGAAATTTTTATAGAAAACTCTTTGCAAGTTCTCCCAATTTCTAATTGACCCTAGATTTAATTTGTTGAACCATTGGAGGGGCCATGGGAAAGAATAAGGCCTTGATATCGTCATCTCCTCCGGCTAGTTCAATCAACTACGAGTAAATCCGGAGCCACTGCCTTGGTTCGGTTTTGCCATCATATTTAGAGTGGTTGGACGGCTTGAACTTGTGAGGTAGTCATATTGAAGCAAGTCTGTTTGCAAAATAGGGGAATCTATCCCATGGGTCCTGCATTGATAGTACCACCACTCAATGCACTCCAGCTCGCCTAGCTTTTCCTTTTGAGCAAGCTTTCCGCTTAATCCTCCCTTACAACCACTCCTTAGGGATAGTAGGAGGCTGGGTTAGCAGTTACTGCCTAAACATTGAGGGTTTTCCCAAAATTCTATATGCCATCTTGCAAAAACTCAGAGTCAAAGATCATCCTGAGTATGAGGGTCGTGAGTATGAGAAACTTGGCACTGAGCGGTATGAAGTTGCCATCCATATTGGGAAGAGTGAGGAGTTCCTCGACATCACTGAGGCCTAGAATGTGACCGCAACCGGGTTTTGCTTTGTCAATACCTATCAAGTTGTGGCCCGCAAAGCCTTATGGCACCTTTGCTCGATCTATGAAGAGCTCATTGCTCGTACCCCCATGAGGTTCTTTCCACCTTTGAAAAATAATCGACGGGTATGGAGGGCTCTCATGGAGGCTTTACAAGGGCAGGATGCGTAAGAAGACAACCCAACCGTGGTGCACTTGACCATGTGCCTGCTTGCTCTAGATGAGCAGTATGACCGACAAGCCTTAGAGTAGAGGAAGTGCCTCCAGTGAGTCGAGGAAGCCGAGATCTTCTCTAGGATGCTCTAGGTGTAGCTCGCTAAAGCGCATGCTAGTGTGGCAGCCGTAAAGAGTCATGAGACTGCCATGTTAGAAGCCCCAAAGGAGGCCAAAGATCGACATGCCCATCAGTGATGTAAGAAATGGCTTTGGAATGTTGTAAGGTTTATTCTCTCATTTATGATCCTGATGGAAAAATTTGGATTTTTTGTGTTCTCTCTTGGCGTGTGCTTGATGGAACTACATAGTTTAGTGTTCTCTCTCGAGTACTTAGTGTCTAATGGAAGACAAGTACACATAGGAGGCATTAGATTAGGCTGTTCTACCATAAAGTATCCTCCGATCACCTGCAACAGGGAGAATAAAACCCTGAGTACTCGATTATACTCAGCAAGACTTACTCGACATGAGAAAAATAAAAGATTCCAAGGATATGAAAGGCTTATTTGGCTTGTGGGTTATTGCATCTACGGAAGCATTAGTAAATGTGCATCCTTATATTTAATTTTATTAGCAGCCATCATTAGTTCATTAATTAACCATTCTATGTAAGCACCTATGCTACTTTCAAGCAGGTGGTAAGCAATCAGAACCATTTTATCACTTTTCAAGTTGTAGTTCTTACTACAGTGCTAGACCATAGCCAAGTCGATATCATCTCATAGAAATGGCGATTCACGAATCAATGTATCCTAGCTGGGTACCCCAAAACACTCACCCCGCTTGCGCCCTAGGCACAAGCAAGACTAACCCATTCCACTCCTGTCATGAGGTCTAGGTCCCCATCCAAACTTAGACTCCAAGCCCCCACACTTAAGACTCGGTCTCAACATGGTGCTTAGACCTCAACCTTTCCTGGCCTCCAATTAGTCTGTCCGAAAAGAGCCAGAATCCATGACAAGAGCATAACGAGCCTTCCCGCTTCCATAAGAAAGTATGTGCTCAAGATAATAAGTTTGTGACCTGACTACCATCCACAACAACAGACGATCCTTAATCGACATAGGTGGAACAAGTGCAATCCAAGCCTCACTCGAATGCCTAACCAAGTCTAGATCTAAAGTACCATTCCACTCGGTCTCCAATTATCATTCATATATATTCCATGTGATAGTAATATAATAACAACAATAATATCTTTCCTATCTCTCGCGAGTGATAGGTAATCACTCGACTTCTACCAGATCCTATAGCAAAGCAATCTACATGATCCTGACATACTAGTAGGACTCATAGGATAAGGATATATATGCAAGTGGTTTTATTCAACTCCTTAAAACTTAATGCACAAGCATAAAGTAAAGTGCAGAATAATAGGGGTTATGCACCAGGGCTTGCCTAGGTAAGATATAACCAAAAGTTAGCATTCCATCATGGTGACATGATCATCAAGGCACCATCTTTTCTGCTACTCTGATCATATCCATAATCTATCGTTGTTCCTATTATGATATATGTGGATGCAACATAGAGACGTAAATAATCAACGGTAACCGAAACTCTTAGAAATACGGTTACGCTCCACAAACTAACAAGCTAGCTTTAATGACTAACGTACTAGTCTATATATCCATGTCGTCAAGTAAGGCTTTGTTTCCAAAAAAATATTTTAGTCCTGCAATCCCCATGGTGTTTCGGCAGTTTATGGATTAAATATATTTTTAAACTAGGGCTTATTTAGCTACCTTAGTAAACTAATTATTATGGAGCTACAAAAATTAGATTGAGCACCTACTAATGTGAGGAATTTACTATGAAAGTTTCAGAATTAACCCTTGCACTGATTAATCATAAAAATTCCTACAAGTTTATATATTAACAATATTATGCATCTCAATTTAATTAGATAACTTCTAAAAATACTATGAAACTATGTGAACAAGACATATTGGCAGATGGATCAGGATTTTAGGAACCTAACAAAATTCATTTCATAATTTTTGGTCAACTACATAATTTTATACTGAATTTACAAGTTTACCTTAGAAACTACATTAAAAATGCATTAGAAAAAGAAAAGGGCCTGCAACAACCCATTCTGGCCCGGCAGCCCAGCGGCCCAGTGTAGGTGTGGCCTCATGTGGGTCGCAATGGCCCAACACGGCCCAAGGCCGGGAGGCCCTCGTGCGATAGCGGCTTTGCAGAAAAGCCCCCATGCTTTTAGATAATAACATGACTACAATGCACACTATTCCTACCCTTAGTAATCTTGCAACCAAACCCTCAGATGTTTTCACCTTTACCACGGGTAGGTCCCTAGAGATCCCCCCGCGCGCCGACGCAGCGGCTGACGGCATAAGGAGGTTATGCCGGGCAACCTAGGCATGCTACGACTAGAGTAAGGGGCCGACCAACATCTACCGCTAAACGCACAAGGATGGGTGGCGGTTAGGGACTCAGAGGTGCACTATCATAGGCTGCAGCGATGAGCGGCTATCCACGATGGCAGCGTGACTGTTTCGGCGGCCTAAGGTTCTATTGAGGTGGTAGAGATAGAGGGTAAGCACTAGTAGCTCACCAAAATTCATGCTGCGGTGACGTTTGAGGCCGAGGAGTGCTGAGGTCTCCTGGCCACGTGCAAGCTGCTAGGGCAATAGTGCTCCGGGATGGACACCCATGCGTCACCACGTCTTCGGCAAGCGCCCTGGCAAAATGGTGTGAGCACCAGATAGAGGAGGTTAAAGCAAGGTCGTCGATACAAACAATTGAACCCATTCGGACCTTGCTCCAATTTCACTAGCACGGCGGCACACCTGGCTGGCGGTGAGAAAATGCCAAATTGGTAGCCAGTAGTGCTTGGCCGGGCATGGGGAAGATGGGGCGCCTAGTTGACTTATTATGCCACCTACTAGTGCGAGGAATTGAATTGTGAAGCCCTGAGCTAGGTGAATTTGAGGGCAGAAAGGCAGATCTCAAGCCATGGTCATGCCGTGGAGAGGCACATGAGTGAGCATGAGCGGATTAAGAGGATGGCTCTGATCGATAGCTGTAATACGAGCACATGCGCATAGGTGACAAGACAGTGGAGGGCTTAGCGCTATGTGCTTGAATTGGAGCGGCCAGAACTGAGTAGGGCTCCTCGACGTTGGCTATCAGGGCAGGGCGAAGCAGGGAGGCTTCCATCGCCATTGCGACTGTTTTCCCCTAGTCGGTGATGCTGAAGAATGCGACTGAGGTGGTTACATTATAATGTGTTGATACACATTGATTGTAAGATTGACCTGTATGTAAATAGGTCTTTGTTATCGTATATTGAATTTTAGTGTAAGGTCTTTGTTATCGTATATGTAATTTATTTCTAATATTTTTGTTATTTTTTGATGTATTTCATTACTATCTAAATAAATATATCGTTGTTGTTAAAACTTTCCCACTAAACTATCTAAATAAATATATCCTTTACATATATGCACCTTCACTGTCGGTTCTACTTAAAAATCGGCAGTGATGTCCATGCCCCTCTATATAAAACAAACCGCCGGCCACATACATCGATCCCACCCACCTACAAACTCTCACAGTCACATTTCTCACATTTCACTCTCACTTCTCAAGAAATCCACTCTCTCTACGTGATTTGGTCATGTCTCCTGCATTTTTCAATGGTATTGATATGTTGTCTTCTCCAATATTCTATCTATATTCACTTGATCTATATTTATATTCATGTTTCTTTGCATTCTACATTTTTATATATCCTTATTCCTTGCATTTGATCTATATCTAATTATATTGCCACATTTTACTTGGAAGAATTTTTTGTGCATATATTTTATGTTCATATTTTTTTGGCATTTTATCGATCAGGTGCTATGAACAATGGACCTCCCCCACCATAAGAACTAGGTTTCCACCCTGGGGATGAGCCATTCGCTCCTAATGTGGCTATTCCATGATTCCCTGTTCAAGCTATTGTATGAAATATTTTCCAACTTTTTTGTTTTTTGATGCTAACAAATAAGTGTAATTAGTTTAATATCATTGTTGCATACATATATGTCACAGACTATATCCCTAATAGATTGGCTACGAACAACACTTAGCTGGTTCTTTATCTCGAACACCGTCGAGAACACGACATCTAATGCAAGTGGTCGGCTATAGACATGTGAACTCAGTTTTTCCATCCCTTTGAGGGGTGCAAATCATCGGAACCATATCCACAAGAGGAGAAGATAGAGCCCGGATGTGATAAGCGTCCAATTCAGTGCCATGAGCATCTGTTTAGAGGCACTTCGACGTGTTTGCTATGATGTGCCTGATTTCTCACACTTCAAGGCACTTTCTTTGAATGCTGGTGATATCCCTGTCCCGCAAGCAAGCAATGGTTTACGAGCTACAACCGTGCAGATGTGGTAAAATGGTCACTTATAGCTGAGTCATGGTTATTTGTTGTTTATTATTGTAATAACATTCTCTATTTTTTTTCTTTTTCTCCACATGCAGATTGCGCTCCAAGACCTTACCTATGCTGCATGTGGCTTGTGGCTTGTGGGCTGTTATAGACCAAGCTACAGAGCAACTCGGGTACGATTGGGACTTCTACAATGGTAACCTCAGCCAGCTCACTGAAGAAGGACACCAATACTGCATAAGGATTACTAATAGGGGCAGTGGTCATTCAGTAGGTTACATCTATGGCTGACCGTTCTTTCGGTATTGTGAGGCACGAGAGAGTGCACTCATACGGGCATTGGACTTCATTGATACAAGCGGATACATAATCCGTGACATCAATTACCATATATGGCTACAGAGGCATGTTAGTGTGCGTGGCCCGATCGAACCCGGTAGTGATTCCGATAGTAATTAATGTTTATTAGGTTGGTTTCAAGGTGGTAGTTTAATTGGGTTCTAATTTTAATTTATATGATTTTCTGTGTTTAATTATTATCATGCATGTAATTCTTGTAATATTTATTGGGCAACTAGAAATATACATTCTGAAGAAAACACCAAGTTTGGGATTTTTTGGAGAACCGCTCGAGGGGTAGAGCAGAACGTGAGGCAGAGTATTTAAGGCGACTAAAAGAGATAGAAGACAGAATGGAAGCACAGATTGAGGCTACTGTTGAAGCGTGAGTCGAGCAAATTTTGCTGTCTAAAGGGTCAGGAGTACCACAAAACCCTACTCCTACTACCTTTAGCCCATAGTTTAGGGGTCGCAACAGCTGCGGATCGACCCCGCTCGACGAAGAAGAGGCGAATGTGCTCCATCTAGTGAACGGCATCACTGAACCCATCAATGTCAAGCTGTACAGTCGTTAGGAATGGACAAAGGACAAGGTGGCGCTTGGCCAGGCCTAGCCTATGAGAGACGGGACAATTAATGGCCACCCAATTCCACAAGGGTACGCTCACGTCACCATTGATAGAATACTTGATAAGAAGTATAACAAGATACCCATTGAGTACCCTGTAGCGGAAGACAAGCCAAAACTTGGTCAAAATGAGGGCTCTCATGTGGCCTGGCGCAAGCACTTCATTAAGCTTGACCATCAATTGTCCTCTGATGATGAGGACGACTGTGAGTCTTTGCCCACCCATGATGATCACTCAACATCTTTCAATAGAGATCACTCCCCTCCTCATCTAGAGCCATCACCCCCATGAAGAGAGAGGTCTCCTTCTATTTCTCCCCGTCCGACTCCATCTTCATTAGCCCTGAGAAAAGAGACTCCTCCTCCTCCTCCATCTTTATCAGCGCCAGGAAAACAAAATTCTCGTCGTCATCCTCCTCCTCCTCCTCCACCTTAGCCCAAAACAAGATCAAGGACATCCTCGTAGTCGCAGAAAAGATCCTTGGATTCGGTCGCTAATGCTCCCAAAGTGGACCAACAGAAAAGAAAAAGGCCGTTCAATGGTAGCGTTACCACCTTGATGAAAGAAAAATTTACAACACATATCTCAAAGGAAGATTGTGTTAGTTTCTTCAATCTCTGTGCCTCACTACCTTTGTTTTTGTTGAAGTTCGAATTCAAAAGGCAAACACAGAATAAATACGCTACAACAAGAGACAAAGAAATACACAATAAAGATTTAAGGAACATATAGAAGTACGTCGTAGATAACCTAGGATTAACCATGGAAGAGGCCACGAACATCTATTATGATGTATAAGGGATGGGAACACCAGCAATGAAGTATGAAAGGGGCAATCTTTTGATTCCCGATCATGAGTATAAAAATCTGACAACATATATGTGCCAGTTACATGAATATTACATGGCTCAAGCAACAGAGACAAACGACTTTGGTTTTGAGGTTATTATCCATTCGCCATATGTTTTCCATTATCCTGAAGAAGAGAAGTTCGATATCGAGTGGGAGTGCTTGTTCCAGCTATACCAGAAACGCTCTCTCGATGTTCAAATATTGATGTTGTGGACTATGTAAGTACCCTACATGCACGATATTATAATTAACTACTCTCTCGAGACACAAATTGTTAACTTTTGAACACTTCCCATGATTTTATGTAGGTGTATAGCAAAATTTTACATTCTAAAAAGCAAATGGGATTACATAGGCTTCTTGGACCCCTTGCGAGTCAATGAGAGGATATGTTTAGGCCTCCATGGATGTGACATGGAAGACCTAAAATAGAGATTGATTGCTGTTTTCGAAGAATTCACGATGAAGAAGAAAAACCATATACTTCTAGCCTATAACTGCGAGTATGTGTTCTCGGTTTTTAATTTTATGCTTCTTTTTTTGTTAAGATTATTTGATAATTAGGATTCTGTGATTGCAGCAACCATTTCGTCTTTTTTTGTGTCAATCTTGTCAAAAATCTGATCGAGGTGTGGGACTCGAAGAAAAAACCATTTCATAATCTGGATGCACTGGTGGCAGTGGTGAATTAGTAAGCGATCCTAATAACATATTATTTTCTAATCACACATACCGCTTTTTAATGTTTCTCCTTTTAATGTTGCTCAGTGTCCGAAGAAGACATATCGGTGGGACGTCGGTCCCATTCAAGGTTGTCGAAATAGAGGGGAAGTACCTATCACAGCCGGCGGGAAACAATGAATGTGGGTTTTATGTAATGTGGGTAATGCTTCGCTACATCCGCGGAAAATCGGAAGAAGCCGATAAGTTGGTGTGTATAATCCCTATTTCATTTATGTCTGTTAATAATTCAATAAAATGATGTACTGTTCCTTTTTGGATATCATCTTTTTTTTACGACAACGTAAGAAATATAACCACCAAAGGCTGTTAGACATGTAGATCGTCGCACAGCAATTGGAGCTCGCAAAATTCATCTTAGCCGAGGTATTGGAAAAAGATGGAGTATTTTCCATTGCACAATCCGTGAAGTACAAGAACCAGTATGGCCTACAGCGGCTCGCCAGATTATTGTAAGAAGTCCGAGAAGCATTGCATAATCTATGAAGTCTGAGAACATTTCTTTTTTATTTTGAGGGATCGAGATCTGGATAAAAACATTTGAACTGTAACCGTAACATTTGTAATATTTAATATTGATGGACTTGTCGCCTACATAGCATATATAAAGCGAAACCTGATTTCACAAAAAAATATAAATTAAAATCAATTATAAAACAATAAAATAAGAACTGGCCATCACTGCCGGTTAGCAACGAACCGGCAGTGTTGTCGAAACCATCACTGCCGGTTATCAACAAACCGACAGTGTTCTCTTGCTCAACACTGCCGGCTTGAGCCATGAACCGACAGTGTTGCCTTGTTCAACACTGCCGGCTTGAGCCATAAACCGACAGTGTAGGCTTGTTCAATGCTGTTGGCTTAAGCCAAGAACCGACATTCTTGATGCAACCATCACTGTCGGTTGAGACTACAAACCGACAGTGTTGTCTATAGATCAGTGTCGGTTTTTAAGAACCGATAGTGATGTCAACCCCCTATCACTGTCGGTTCAAAATCCGACAGTGAAGAGGTTTTTAACCAACAGTGATGTTCAGATCTAAGGTAGTGTTGGATAGTTGCATTGGTCACCTTAGAGGTGCATGCATCCCAACTCTGAATGGTAGCTGCTAAAAGATTCTTTGGTAAGGATGAATCTATAACCTAACATTTGCTTTTTATAAAAAGCAGGGTTTTCCTCCGTCAAAAAATAAAAAACTGAATCCATAACCTAACCCAACATGTCTCCTAATCAGTAATCATTAGGATAGCACACACGTCGTAAGCAACTTATGATGTGCTGATCATAGGAACAATTAAGAATCGCAGAGGCAAACGGCAAAGTACGGAGTATATATGCTACTCACTAGTAATTAGCAGAAGATCAAAAAGATGTAATTAATCATGGGGAAAAAGAGCTACTCAACTAACATGGGGTACACACACCTGCTGTGAACAAAAAATATGCATGCATCACTGTCTCCACTATATATGCCAGCACGGAAACGATGTCGAGGGCGCGCGCACCTGCGTCAGCTGGTGAAAGACAAGCAGAGGCAGCAGCTGCATCCACAGTCGCCGAGCTGCTGCCGCTGCTCGCCTGATCATGAGCTGCTGCTCCTGCTGCTGTGGTTGTAAATTTAACAGAGGGCTTACTAGAACAGCGCACAGGACTCTGAATTGTTCCATGAATTCCAAGAAACAAGCCAAACCAATGCAAATTTCGATTGACAAAAAATTTGAGATTTTCACTGTACCGTAGTCCTCCCACTAACAGATCGAAAAGGCTGAGATCTTGGTCGGATTCCTTGTCCAGGAACGGTAGAGGCAAGGAGGAGGAGCAGCAGTTGGAGCACGTAGAGGACACGATGTGGTGGACTTGACTCCACACGCGACCGGAACGGGACAGGAAACGGCTCCATCCATCCGGATTCCGGCATGCCGGCATGGGCACGGCGATGCCAGCGATCCGTTGCACTTTTTATTTGCACCATCATCGCATCCGTCCAACAACAGGTCTCGATCATCATGACTCAACAAGTGCATCTTTCCGTTACGGCCGGTACCGCCTGCCGTTCACATGCCGCCGGCTCGCAAAGCACCTGCAGGCAGCTACAGGGATGTGAATTGAACCAATCAACCGTGAGGTATCCAGGACCTGACGCAGAGCGTAATAATCACAAATAAACAAAAAAAAAATCCTATGAAATCCGTATCTATAGTACTCTGATAATATATACTCTAAAACATCCCCTGCGGTCACGCAACAGCCCGCAAGAGTGTCGACTACAACGTTGGCACGGATGATAGGATTCGTGTATGAATCTGCTAATCAGACCTAGTGATTCATACGACACAATAGATTACAGATGAAATCACGTAGCTTGGTACTGGTGTCAACATTGCCTGCGATGATAGGATCGGAAGAGAAGTGACGGTGGGGACGTGACCCGTGAGGGACCACTGATTGAAGAGGGTTATCAAACCCTAAGAGAGCTCCTAAAAAATGAAAGGTATGGCTATTTGTTAGCAATATAGAGATACCGTGTATGAAAATCTGCTAATCAGACCTAGTGATTCGTAGGATACTGTTGGGGACCAATACTAGATACCTGAAGAGGAGGAGCTAATGACCATCAATATTGATTCATCCGAGCAGTCAAGAGCGCGACTACAGCTCCAACCGACCCTAGGCGCGCAAGCTCCGCCTCGCCTGACCGTGAGGCTGCGGGTACCACCTTGCCCGACACCGAGCCCACGGGCTCCGCCTCGCCCAACCCCAAGGCCACGGGCTGCGCCTCGCCCGACCCTTGGGTTTGCGCTCCGCCTCGCCCGATCCCGAGACTGCGGGCTCTGTCTTGCCCGACCCTTGGGTTCGTGCTCCGCCTCGCTCGATCTCTGGGAGCGGGCTCCGCCTCGCCCGACCTCGAGGTCGCGGGCTCCGTCTTGCCCGACGGAGACCCATACCGCCGCCAACCACTCCAGGTCCAAGCATATGGGCTTGGGTCAAAACTCTGACACCAAGAAAAAGAGACCGGCATGCCCCGATGTAACCTGTGGCCATGACGGGCCATACTTAAGGATTCACATCAAGAATAGCGTCGGGCGTACCGATGCTGTTCTGCCTAACCCCCACACGGACGGTGACAGGAGCGTCAGCTCACCATGATATCCGTTGCGACGGAATGGAACGCCATGACCGGTAGACGACGCCAGCGCATGGCGCTAGTGACAGACATGGCCGCAACGTGGAGCTGTCTCTGTTGACATCTACAGGGTCGGTGGGACCCGCATGAAGGATAAGAAGGATCCGACGATCCTAAAGGACTTCTCTCTCTCGTTCTTCTCTTTTCCTCCACTGTAACCCGTGCTTTCCCTTTTTATACAAGGGAAAGCAAAGCGTCCCATGAAGGGTAGCCCGATCCGACCCCGAACCAATCAGATCTAGATACACACAAGAGCAGCAACCGAGCTCTCAGCACCCTTTCACTAGAGACTTGGGAGCTGTCCCTCTCTCACCTGTTTGTAACCCATACTAAAAACTTTCAGTGCTAGTAACACGAGCAGCAAAAGCGACGAACTAGACGTAGGGACTTTCTGCCCGAACCAGTATAAACCCCGTGTCCTCTAAGCAGACCATCCGAGCTACACGCGCAATACTAGAAATTTACTTGTCGGTGGTAAATCGAAACACCGACAGTTGGCGCGTTAGGTAGGGGTCTTTTGCGTGTCTCGACGTCCACTTCAGGTCTCGGATGGCCAGTCACGGCGTCAGCTAGGTCCCGGGCGCGCACGTGCGCTTCGAGGACCTGGGCTTCATCGTCACAACGGAGGAAGAGTTGGCGTAGGCTCCCACCGCCATCCAACCTCTCCACTCTGCCGGTCTCGACGTAATCGCCGAGGCGCTTGAGGAGCTGCAGCTGCACGCACTAGAGGCCCGTGCCTTCGGGAGCGACCAGCTCCTTGACTTCGATTACAGGAGGTTAGAGCGCCAGCTCGATGCCTTCCTGGGACCCCGATCATCCCGGGAGGACCTACGCCACCTTACCTTCTCGTTCACCAACGTCATGGCGCAGGTTACCGGAGAAGAGATGCTCTTTCTAGAATACCTTATCCAGAGCGCCCCGATAGCACTTCCGTTTGGTCTCCGCAATGCCGCAGAGACCGTTGGCCACCTTGTATGTCGAATATGTCGCAGAATGATGAGTTCGTGGGGATGACCGAATATGTCATAGAATCTTTCCATGACCTCGTTGTAGGAGACCTGGAGTCGCCCTCCAACTCTGACTCCAGCAGGAGGAGCCATCACCCCTCTCATGAATGTTTCATGGCAGGTACCCCCAAGGGACATGTCGAAAGCATCCACGAGGGAGAGGCTACCCCGACGAATGACTTCAACGACGAGGTCGAGAGGGATGTAGGGGCCCTACCTCGCCTACAGGTAGAGCAGCTGAAGGCTCAGCACCAAAAGCTCGAGGAAGTATGACTCCAGTTTGAGCAGGAACACGCGGAGCTCGAGCGAGAGATCGAGCGCCATAGAGACGGTGGGTGTGCACTCGCCATAGCCCACGACGTGAACCGGAGGATCATCGAGGACGATGAAGCCCTCTCATACTTAACCCAGGCGAGCTAGAACATCGCTGCTGCGGTTGCCTTGTTCCGAGGGCTTTCGGGGCCCACGACGCTCGAGGATCGTCGGACCCATCGCGAGATTCGCACGCTACTAGAGTGTGTGGCGGCGCAGCAGGCCAAGAAATCACTGTCCCAACAACGCGAGCTCGACGCCAGCTAGCGCACACCCTCAGAACGACCCGACAAGGATGCGTTAGTCCACCAGGCGCTGCAAGGGGATAAGCCACGCACCACGGTCCCGGTGCATGAGCGTCTCGGCCGCCACCGTGACACGCACAACACCCTTGATGCCCGCAGGTGTGCTCATAGCGATGAGAGGGAGGGGGCTAGCTATGGTTACCACCCTCATCGTGGTGAACGCTATGACAGTGGTGAGGACCAAAGCCCGAGCCTCGACTTGCTGGGACCTCAGGCCTTCGGCCGACAGATCCTCAACACCGTCTTCCCACCATGGTACTGACCACCGACCAACATCCCAAAATACTCTGGGGAAATAAACTCTGGACTGTGGCTCGAGGATTATCTGCTTGCTTGCCAAGACGGTGGAACGGATAATGATGATTTCATTATCCACAACCTTCCATTGTTCCTAGTCGATTCGGTGTAAACGTGATTGGAACACCTTCCACCCAACGGAATCCAAAGTTGGGCGGACCTGAAAGAGATCTTCGTGGGAAACTTCTAGGGAACAAACGCGCATCCTAGGAACCCATGAGATTTCAAAAACTACCTACAGAAGACCAGAGAAACCCTTCATGGGTACATCCAGCGCTTCACTCGGTAGTGCAACGAGCTGCCCAACGTCGTCGATGCCGACGTCATAGGAGCTTTCCTGTCTGGGACCACCTATGAGTCCTTGGTCCATAAACTAGGATGAAAGGGCCCGTGAACCACCAAGGAGCTCATCGATATCACCACCAACCACGCCTCGGGCGAGGAGGTGGTCGGAGCGATCTTCGACCGCCTCAAGGGCAAGGCAAAGTGGGACGAGGACGTCGGTGAAGGTGCCCCCAACTGTCCCAGCAAGAAGAAGAACAAGCAGCTCGAAGGGCCATGCCTGAACCATGCCTTCCCCATCAAGCATCTATACTAGGACTGCGGTCTCATGAAGTGGTTTTTGTCGGGAGGCTCCAACAAGGGGGAGCATAGGGGGACCCTAAGCCAGCCGTAGACAATGCTAAGGGGAAGGACGGTGGCTTTTTGACATTGGAGGGCTGCCTCATGATCTTCGAAGGATCGGCAGCCTATGACTCCAAGCGCCGCCAGAAGCTTGCGCGTTGTGAGGTCTATACGACCGAGCCAGCTGCGCATTCCTTCCCCGAATGTTCGAAGTCCACCATAACCTTTGATCAGACCAACCATCCGGAAAGCGTCCTGCAGCCGACATGATATCCGCTCATGGTCGACCTGATCATTGGCACGAAGTGGCTCACCAAGGTACTGATGGATGGAGGCAGCGGCCTCAACATCATGTACGCTAAAACACTCGACGCCATGGGCATCGACCAAGCACACATCCAGCCAACTAGGGTGCCTTTTCATGGCATCATGCCTGGAAAGCAGGTTGTGCCACTTGGGTAGATCGATCTGCCCGTCACCTTTGGGGATCCGTCCAATTATAGGACGTAGATCCTTTACCTTTGAGGTGGTCGAGTTCCATGGAACCAACCACGCCATCCTGGGACGTCCATGCTACGTGAAGTTCATAGCCATCCCCAACTACACCTATCTGAAGCTAAAGATGTCGAGTCCATGTAGGGTCATCACCATCGGCACCTCCTTCTAGCGCACCTATGAGTGCGAGGTCGAGTGCTGTGAGCATGCCACGGTAATTGTTGCCTCCAGAGAACTCGCAGCCATCAGGAAGGAGGTCACCGAAGAAGCACCCGACCCCAAGCGATTGATCAAGTCTTTCGAACCTATATAGGGCACCAAGGACGTCCTCATAGACCCCAGCGGCTCCAAGGGCAAAGTGGTGCGCATTGGCACCACGCTTTCCTCCAAATAGGAAAGCACGCTCGTCGACTTCCTCCACGCCAACAGAGACTTCTTTGCGTGGAAACCCTTGGACATTCTAGGCATTCCGAGAGAAGTCACCGAGCATGCCTTGAAGATCAGGCTAGGCTCCAAGCCGGTGAAGCAGTGCCTACGTCGCTTCGATGAGAAGAAACATAGGGCGATTGATGAGGAGATTACGAAGCTTTTGGTGGCCAGGTTCATCAAGGAAGTATACCACCCCGAGTCGTTAGCCAATCCAGAGAAGATCTCAACCATCATGAGGATGAGCCCGATTCAGAACATAAAGAGGGTACAATGAGTTACAGTGTGCCTTGCCATGCTCAGCCGCTTTATCTCACGCCTCGACGAATGAAATCTCCACCTCTATCGGCTCCTAAAGAAGGCTAACTGTTTTGAATACACGCCCAAGGCCTAAGAGGCACTTGACATGGTCAAACAGCTTCTGACGAAGGCCCCAATCCTACCCCTCTTGACCGATGGGGATCCGCTTCTGCTCTACATCGTGGCCACCCCACAAGTGGTCAGTGTCACCCAGGTGGCAGAGGGAGAAGAAGAGGGACACGCCCTCAAAGTGCAGCATCTCATATACTACCTTAGTGAGGTCTTGTCTGATTCCATGACCCGCTACCCCCAAATCCAAAAGCTCATGTACGCCGTCCTCATCGCCAAAAGAAAGTTGCGTCACTACTTCGAGTCGCATCTAGTGATAGTCGTGACGTCCTTCCCTCTTGGCAAGGTTGTCCAAAACAGGGATGCCATGGGAAGAATCGCCAAGTGGGCACTCGAGCTGATGGGTCAAGGCATTTCATATGCCCCCTGGATGGCCATCAAGTACTAAGTGCTGGCTAATTTCGTTGTAGAGTGGACCGAGGTCCAAATGCCGCCAGCAGTCATCGACCAGGTGTACCAGACGATGTACTTTGATGTATCACTGATGAAGAAAGGCGTCGGCACGGGGCTAGTCTTTGTTTCACCCCTTGGGGTACGCATGAGGTACATGGTTCGCATCCATTTCCCCTCCAACAATGTGGCCGAATATGAGGCGCTCATCAACGGCCTGCGCATCGCCATCGAGTTGGGTATCCGATGACTTGATGTCCGGGGTGACTCCCAGCTGGTCATCGACTAAGTCATGAAGGAATCAAGCTGCCACAATGCAAAGATCGCTGCATATCACCAAGAAGTTCGCCAGCTAGAGGACAAGTTCGATAGTCTCAAGCTCAATCACATCTCAAGATGTCTCAACGAGGCGGTCGATGCGCTGGCGAAAGCAGCATCTGGCCAAGAGCCAGTGCCGACAAGCATCTTCGCCAGTGATCCGTATGAACCCTCGGTCCACTACGAAGAGCCAGAACATGCCAGTGATGGGCCACCTACCTTGGGCTCAGGGGCTAACCAGCCGTCGGCTCCATCCGACCCCGAAGTCATGGAACTTGATGAGGATCCAGTGATAGAGCCCGACCCTCTAGCCGACTGGAGGGCGCCTTACCTCGACTACCTCCTCCACGAGGCACTGCTGACAGACAAAATGGAGGCTCGACGGCTCACACATCGCGCCAAGTCCTTTGCCGTTATTGATGGCGAGCTCTACAGGTGAAGCAACACCGGGGTCCTATAGCGCTGCATCCCCATCGAACAAGGGATGCGGTTGCTGAGCTATATCCATGGTGGGGTTTGCTATCACCATGCCACGCCTAGAACCCTAGTCGAAAACACGTTCCGACAAGGCTTCTATTGGCCGACCGCGGTAGCCTATGGCAGAACCACCTAATCTAATGCCTCCTAGGAGCGCTCGTCTTCCACTAGACACTAAGCACCCATGGGGGAACACCAAATTACTCGGTTCCGTCGGGCACACCCCCAGGGAGAACCCGAAAATCTATATTTTTCCATCAGGATCACAAATAAGAGAATAAAGCTTACATCATTCTTAACCATTTCTTACATCACTTTACATGTACATCAGAGTATAATATTTATTATTATAACAACAAAATAAAATCATATTATCAGAGTTATGAATAATTTAATTGAACAGAGAAATATAAACATGTGATCAGAATTACAGTGGAAATAAATATCTATTCATGACATAATGACGCATTGATAAATGAACTATGACAATAGATTATAAAAAACTTCTGTTTATAAAAACATTTAGTGAGAGTTATAAATAAAAATTATGATTGTAGCGTAAAGTAAATCCTCTCTGAGCCCATCAGGAGGAATCCACACACAAAGGTCAGCTGTAGCCTCCACCTATCACCTACAACAGGGAGAATAAAACCCTAAGTACTCAATTGTACTCAGCAAGACTTATCCGACAGGAGGAAAGAAAAGACTCTAAGGACATGCAAGGCTATCTGGCTTGTGGGTTTATTGCATCTGCAGGAGCATTACTAAAAGTGTGTCCTTATATTCGATTTTTATTAACAGCCACATTAGTTCATTAACTAACCATTCTATGTAAGCACCTGTGCTACTTCAAGCAGGTGGTAAGCAATCAAATTTCCTTTTTCCATTCCATCTTTTATCTTTTAGTTCTTACTACGGTGCTAGGCCCAAAAACAAGCCGTATCGGATTGTCCAACGATTCGCGAATCAATGCCCCCAGCTAGGTACATCAAAAACACATGCCCCGCTTGTACCCAAGGCAGAAGCAGAACCAACCCATCACCCTCCTGTCCTGGGTGTCTAGGTCCCCGTCCAAACTGGGACTCCAAACCCCCGCCCCTAAGTTCCAGACTCAGTGCGGTGTAAGGACCTCCTAACCCAAAAACTACCAAGACAGTCGGTCCAGAAAGAGCCAGATCTATGACAAGAGAGCAACAAGTCTTCCAAGTGTCCATACCCAAGTATGTGCTCAGAATAATAAGTCTGTGACTTGCCTCGAGTCTTATGCAATGGCCAGTCCTTAACCGACACAGACAGGGAAAGCAGTGTAACCAAGCCATGCCCTGCGTCCATGATGACACAACCTCTTACACCCACCAATACCCAAATCATATCCCTGCCTGGTCACTATTTGTCCTTTCCACCATTTATATTCTCCAAGTGATAATAATATAGTAATATATTTCCTATCTCTCACGAGTGACAGGCAATCACTCGACTTCTACCGGATTCCTATAGCATAGCACTCTACACAATCCTGTCATACTAGTAAGAGTCATATGATAAGATATATATATATATGCAAGTGGGTTTCATTCAACTCCTTAAAACTTAATGCACAAATATAATTTAAACTGTAGAAAAGTAGGGGTTATGCACCGGGGCTTGCCTAGGTAAGATATATATTAAGAAGTTAGTATCTGCATTTTCAGATCATCCACCATCAACTAAATATAAAGCCCATTGCATCATCTCCTAGAGATAATACTATTACACCATCCTCGAATTCCCAATCATCCTTTAATTGATCCATTGATCCATCATCGTACCTATATAATATGCATTGATGCAAATGCATAGATGTAAATAATCAATGACAGCCGAAATGCTTAGAAACCTGATCACGCCTCACAAGCTAACGAGCTCGTTCTAACGGCGTCCTACTTAGGCTATATATCCATGTTGTCGAATCAGGCGTTACTTCCCAACCAAAGTTTTAGTTATACAACCTAAGTTATTTCTTTATTTCGTTCTATCAATTTAACCTTTATTCACAATAGGACATCATTATCTATTTAGCAAACTAATTATTCTGGAGCTACAAAAATTATAGTGAGTACCTAATATTGCTAGGAGCCTACTGTATAAATTTTAGATTCAACAATATTACCAATTTATCATAATAATTCCTACAAATTTATATTTTTACAATATTAAGTATCTTAAATTAATTATATAGCTTTCAAGAATATTATCAAACTATGTGAACAAAATATACTAACAGGTAGATCATAATTTTAGGAACTCAACAAAACTAGTTTCACAATTTTTGGATTTCTCTACTATTTTATATTGATTTTACAAGTTAACTAGAAACCTATTTTAGAAAATCATTTAGAAAAATAGGAACACCGGCGGTAACCAAATCGGCCCAGCGGCCTGTGATAACGGCGTGGCTAGCCCGGCACCGCGAGCACATGGACGGCCTTGTCGAGGCATCGAGTAGGCCGAGACCACGGGTGCGCAGGGCGCGTGGCCTAACAGGCTGGAAACGACCGGCCCCGGTGGGGGAGCCCAACCCGCGGAAGCAGGCGGGCGCGTGGCCCAGCGCGACATGACCCACCGGTGCATGCACGGCCCAGGCGGCAACGGCGATGACACTTTTGTGAAACAGTCCCTGATCTTTCGTCAATTTAACCTGCGGTACAAAAACACTATTCATGCGAGTCAGTGACTTTGCAATAAGAACCCCATATTCGTTTCTATTCACCTTTCTCTCCTTCCTTCCCTTCCCATGAGCAGAGCACAGAGTAGAGGAGGTACGAGATGAGTGGATGATAGCAGGGATGGCCACGGGGTGGTATGGCATGCTTGCGCATGGTGCTTGGTGCTCGACGAAGAGGCACGCGGGGAGCGGCACCGGCAGGACTGCTCTGGGCGAGCCTAGCACGCTCGCACGCGCAGAGGTGACGGCACGGACACTGGGGGCAGAAAGCAGACACTGGGGTACCGAGTGCGAAGGAAGAGCGTGGATGAGCCAGCTGGTGAGGCGCGGCTCCTCGACGACACGGACTTGGCCAATGGCGGGCGTGAAGGTGAGGCGGTACGGAGCTCGGCGCGAGGCGAGCATGAGCCTAGGGCGCACGGCGCGGCCGTGGTGTGAAAATAGGCTAGGCGGCGCAGACGCCAGCAGCAGGGGCGAGCAGGAGCTGGGGCAGCGACTCCAGCGCGGGCAAGGGAACTCGCGCGCGCTCACCAGCCCACACGAAAGGATCCGGGCATAGTAGGCATGGCCAAGGCACATGCTGTGGGGCAGCGGACCAGCGTGGGCCGAGAGCGCGACGTGTGCTCGTGAGGGAGACAGGGCGCGGCCATGGCGCTATGGTCCAGAGCGAGAAAGGAAAGGGCAGCGCGTACTTGGGGCAGCGGGACGAGCAGCGCACGCTCGTGAGGTGGCTTGGTGGCAGGGGTGCCGCGCGAGGCAAGCAGGGGAGGGAGCGGCACCATGGAGCAGCAGGGACGGCGCGGGAATGGTCGCTCGGCCTTCGGCTGACATGAGCGGTGGGAGGTGGTGCAGATCCCGATGGCGTAGTCCACCATCGCAACGAAGGACGGCGAGCCATTTGGGGGTGCTCGGCATTAGAGACGAGCAGGTGCAGCAGAGGGCAGCATGGTCCGTAGCGGGAAGCAGCGCCAGACCACGCGGCTCGGTGCTGGAGGCTCATGGTCAGAGCAGAGTAGTGGGTGATGCCATGGGACAATGCGAGCTTGGGAAGGGAGGGCGGCATGGTTCGCAGCGGGAAGCAGCACGGGACCATGCGGCTCAGCGCGCTCGTGAGGGGAAAGCCGGCGACATCGGCGTGCAGCGGCGCTGGTCGGGCGGCTCCAGGCGATGCGGTGTGAGGCGCGTGGCCATAGCGGGGAGCTACGGCAGTGGCGCTGGGGCACAGCCTGGCAGGTGCTGCGGCTCGGACGTGGTGCACGGCAGCGCGGGCACGGGTGCGCCGTGCGTACGGTGGCGGCGAATCGGACAGAGCAGCGCTGGGAGCGAGTGGAGACATGCGCGGACGGAGTGCGCGGCCGGGCAACGTGGGCGTGGACAAGCAGAGGAACTCGGTGCTCTCGCGCGCTGTGGCCGGGCGACGGTGGCTGGAAGGCAGGGGAAAAAGGGAGGGAAAGAGGGACTGGTCTGGCACGGCTAGCCTCATCGTTAGCGCGATGCGACTGCGGAAGGGACAACACAGCACAGGCAGAGGCAGACAACAGACAGAGAAAAGCAAGGAGACTCGTGTGGTTTGCCACCAATTTCCAGCACGCCAAAGGACACGGCGTGCGTAGGAAGGTGAGAGGACACATCGTGGGCAGGGGCAGAACCATGTGCTGAATTTCAGACGCCCAGCGCAGTGGACCAGTTCAGATGCGATTGGATGGAGGCTTGCAATGCAGAGAAATGCAGAGCCACAACGAGAACAAGACGGTGAATAATTACCATGCAACGAGTACGCTGTACGCCAAGAAAAATAAACGAAGCTGCTACGCTCTCTCTCGTCAGTTCGTGCTTATCAACATAAACCCATGAGTATATATATCGTTCTATTTATTAATGGATTTTATTCTATTTATAAAAGTTGCTTTTCATGCTTAATCAAATAGGACAAACCGTTGACTAGCATCATCGTTCGGCATTCCTAACTATCTTTACGCACTGAGTAATTTAATTTGGGTATTTATTCGAGTCCGAAAAACTAAGTCACACACGATTCCCTTATTACGACAAGTACGTTTTAAATCAAAAATTCGGGAAACTCATTTCGAAAATTTTTCTTAGGCCTAAATCGCGGTGCTAAACAAGCTCGTAACACCAGGGATGTTACTTAGCCGACGCTGAACATATTATGCGCACCTACGAAGGGTGTAAACACTACGCTAGGCAGACCACCTACCAGCTCAAGCACTCCAGACGATCCCCATCATGTGGCCATTCATGGTTTGGGGGCTCGATCTAGAAGAACCTCTCAAGAGGGCGCTCGGGGGCTATACACACTTGCTTGTCACCATAGACAAGTTTACAATGTGGGTAGAGGCTCGATCGATCTCCGCGATCAAATCCGAGCAAGCCGTGCTGTTCTTCCTTGACATCGTCCATCGCTTTGGAGTCCCGAACTCCATTATCACGAACAACAGCACATAGTTCACTGGAAAGAAGTTCCTCCGATTCTGCGATGAATATCACATCCGCATCGATTGGGCCGCCGTGGTGCACCCCCGCACGAACATTGCCAGGGATGATAGGATCGGAAGAATTGACGTTGGAGACTTGAGGTATCACTGATTGAAGAGAAGAGGGTTTGTCAAACCCTAAGAGCACACCTAGAAAAATAAAAGGTAGGGCTATTTTTTAGGAATATGGAGATGTGCATATCCTTGCTAATCAGACCTAGTAATTCAACGGACATAATAGATCATACATGATGTCACGTAGCTTGGTGTTGGTGGAAGCTTTGTTGCTAGTGATGATAGGATCAGAAGAAGTGATTCTGGGGATGTGAGGGATCACTGATTGAAGAGGGTTGTCAAACCTTAAGAGGCTAAGTGTACACCTAGAAAATGAAAGTAGAGCTATTTGATGCAATATTGTTTGTGCTGCCCTTGCATCCGGCTTAGAAATCAACCCAATTTAAGTAACAACAAGCTTAACCTAGTCATTAGATTAAGCTGATGGCCGGGTTCCTATTCCACGCTTAAGGCATGATGGAGTCTGCATATTTATATGAGGTGGGGTTTTTTAAAGACAATCTAAGTGAAATTTCAACACATTTCTCTGCCCGTTCGCTTCGCTAAAAAAATAAGCCAAAACACTATTCCCGCTAATTTGTCGTGGGAGAAAAACACTGTTCCGTCTGAAAAAACAAGCTGAAAAAATGAATTATAAGAGAAACGAACTAGTCCTTAAATTTTTTTTTGCTGAAACTTGCGGCAACATTTTTCTCCCTCTCCTTGGCCACCGCTGTTGTGCCAGCTTGCCACAAGGATCCCATTAAGCCGGTTGAACTCCAATAATCCAATGTACCATGATACCAAGCTCAGTTCTCAATCACGATTCCTTATCACGCCCTGAGTTAGGGAAGATAATACATGTGAAAAGATTAAATATCTAGGAATGCACAGAAAATCGAGCAAATCAACCAAAGAATGAGAAAATAGGGACTCCAAGTGTCCTGAAACACTCAAGGACTAGGTAGCTTTGTTGCCGCGAAAATTTTGATCCACGCGACACCACGATCTAGCCAAATTACACCATCAACAAGCTTTTTACCGATCGAATGCAAGAGTTAATTAGTACATCTGGGGTTTACATTTACCCCGTTCCAAATCACAGCCTAGCTTGTGAACCGTTTACATTTATTCATAATGTGCTCTAGAATTCCTAGAGTCTGAATTCAGGGCTCTCATGTTTCTTGAGAAAACTGGTATCAGCACCCATGCTATTTTTGGGCTACGTGCCAAGCCAGCAAGCAGCCATGTTGCCTCTCACTGTTTATCTCATGCATGGGCTGCTGGCAATGGAAGGCGCGGGGCCGCCCGCCAGGGAGGCACGGGTGGGGGTGATTGGTTGCATACAGGAGGCCATCCTAAGCCCTATCCTAGCACTACTCGGTGTACTTGGCCGTGTTTGGATGCCTGCCTCGCATCCTTTCTATGGTCCATCTCATTCATCTTCATCCCTCCGTCCCGTATGGATCCGTCTTCTTGATTTCTACTTTTCTCGCGATGCAGGACGACGGGATGCACTCATGAAACAGAGGTCCATGTGTCATACACTCAAAACTCCCATCCATGTATGCAACCAAACAAGATCTCATCTTATACTGAACCAACAACAAAGACAACCAAACATAACTGAGTGCACGATTTAAACATGTATCTCACCATTCTTAACCGGCTCTCCATCTCTCAGCTCCACGTCACCAAAGCAACCAATCACCCGCCAACTGCACGGGGCTCCTGTGGCCCGGTCGGCGAGAACGCTGCACGGCGCGGGGCGCCGCCTGCCGCTGCCATTCACGAGTCTGCCGTCCTACGCTGCCGCACTGTTACCCGATGCGGTCTGCGGCTACAACCGGTACGGCGCTACGACCGTCGCCTGCTCCGAGTCCGAGCTCTCACGTCGCCCGTCATTTCAGCCGTCTCAGCTCCCCAACACCCGCATACCCTGGCCGCCAAGTCGCCGGCCAGACCTGCAGGCGTGGCCTGTGGGCAGGCATGCATGCTGTGGCAATGTGGCCAAGCACAGGCCACATGCACAGCGCGCGGCACAGGCCACATGCACAGCGCGCGGCACAGGCCACAGCGCCAGGGTGTTCGGATGGTATAGTTTCGGTTGGTTTGTGCTTCCCCGAAACCAGCTGAAATAAGATCCACCAGCCGAACACCGTGGCGAAAAGCTCCGTAGAAAGCTCCTGTTCATCATCACTGCTTTGCTCTGCTCCCTAGAAACCATGGCGAAAAGCTCCGGTTCACGCACATGGCGCCACTGTCGCGGCCGGCCGTCCAGAGGCTAGCTGTGGCTGTGAATGAGCGCATGTGTGTTTTGGGCCTTTCAGGGTACGGGAAGGGACAAGATTTCCAGGGAGAGCTAGCCATGGACCCATGGTTGGTGGGCCGCCGTGTTTTGTTGGTTGCTGCACTGCACTCACACGCACAACTACTCCCCTCGGTCAAAAAAAAAAAAGAAAAAAATTCTCGTTACCTCAACGTTTATGAAAGTCTATTTTTTCTTCATGGACTCTAAAACCAAGTATACCACCTTCATGAACTTTTAAAACCGTTCATTTTACCTCTGATCGGTTATAAGCGGTTTTCAAAGATGGTTTTGTCTTTTCTTTTTTTATCTATTTCGACTAAATCTTTGAAAAATCATAGTAAATCACACAAAAATCATAAAATAGAAAATCTAAATTTTTTGAACTCTACATGGGTAAATCTACACAGTGAACATATAATATGGTATACTTTGATACAAATTTTTTACTGTAGCTTTAGATCCATGCTTTTCTATAATCAATTCATTGCTGCAGTTTCTATAGTCCAATTGTGGTGAAATTTTTATAGTGGGCTAATTGTTGTATGCTTGAACTGTAGAAAAATTTGGAGGTTTTACCTGTGTACCATTAAAAAAGATGGCCCTATTCTACATGCCACTAAAAAGTTCAGGCGCACCCAGGTGCCATGACACTTTATTTTTTTTTGTCTCCTGAGCCATTCCGTTCACCTTCTATGATCTTCACCGTTTGACAGCCCTGACTTGTGGACCCGGTCGGTGATAATGTCCAAAATACCCTTCTCTCACAATCATATCCCCTCTCTGTTCGGTGGGGCCAAGCTGTCAACGACCCAGCACCTTCTTCCTCCTCAAGAAGAGCAGCGTGAGCCGAGGGTCTGGCCAGCGAGATCTTCATAGCCGGGGCGGAGGTCGCTCGCACACGTGTCCGCCAGACCAGCACCACCGAGCCCACCGGAGATCCGCCTTCTTCCTCTTCCTGCTGCTCACGATATCGCGGCCCGCGGTGGTGGCATCCCACTCGAGGTGCTGGACGTCGACGATGCTGAGGCGCTCGACGCCAAGCCGGCGTAGGGAGGCGTCGATAGTGGGCTTACGGACGGAGGCGTACACCTACGTGCACTCACGGCTGTACCCGGCGGTGGCCATGTGGGACACAATGGCGCGGAGGTCTGCGGCGGCGGCGACAGGCAGCAGTTCGATCTCGTGGATGCCCTGGAGCAAGCGGTAGGCGGTGCTGCGGCGGCTGATGGAGGAGGACACAGAGTCGTCCTCGTCGTCAGCAGCAGCAGGAAGGTCAGTGGAGGAGGCTGTTGATGGAGAGAGAGCTGAGGTCGGCGAGCGCCTCGATCTCAAGGTTGAGGGCGTGCGACAACAGCATGTGGCAGAACTCGTCCTCAAGCCGCGCCATGGTGACCTGCACGACGCCGCTCCCCGCCGCCGAGGACGCCGAGGACGATGAGAGGCGGCGTGGGCTCCCGACGGCCGCGGGTGACAGCGGCGCGAGCCGGTGCAGGTCGTCGACGGCGTGGAGGAACTGGTCGGCCTCGGCCTAGTCCCCGCCGCTGTCGAATAGCATCGGCTCGTCCTCGCCGGCGTCCGCCGAGACCGAGTCCCACCGCATGGCTGAAGGTTGAAGATCTCTTTACATTTTAGCCCTACACTTTCTATCTTATAAATTCGTTGTATAATGTGTCATGTGAATCTTCCCGATAGCCCCCTGTTAAACTTTGCACAACTTGTTTGGTCAGCGAGGTGAGGGCATTTGGGACTTTTTCCAACGCAGATTGACACCATTAGATGGAAAAGTAGACGGAATGGCTTGGGAGGGGAAAAAATAAAGTGTCATGGCACCTGGGTGCGCCTGAATTTTTTAGTGGCATATAGAAAAGGGCCATCTTTTTTAATGGTACACAGCTAAAACTCTCTAAAAATTTCGTACTCATTAGATCATGTATAACTTAGTTATAGATTTAACCATCCATAACTAAGTTATACATGATCCAATAAGAATAAAATTTTACCATAAAAATAATTAGCGTACAATAATTAGCTTACCATAAAAATTTTACCACAATTGGACTATACAAACTGCAGCTATGAATTAATTACATAAAAGCATAGATCTAAAGCTACAACAAAAAAAATTATACTAAAGTATATCGTATTATATGTTCACTGTGTAGATCTACTCATATGGAGTCAAACAAAATTAATTTTTCCATTTTATGATTTTTCTGTGATTTACTATGATTTTTCAAAGATTCAGCCAAAATAGATAAAAAAGAAAAAGTAAAACCGCCTTTGAAAACCGCTTATAACCGGTTAGGGAGGTAAAATAAACGGTTTTAAAAGTTTAAGGAGGTGCTTTACCTGGTTTTAGAGTTCAGGGAGAAAAAGAAGACTTTCACAAAAGTTAAGGGAGATAATGAGGACTTTTTCCAAAAAAAGAGAGACTTTAAAATTTGTACACGTTAAATTAGCTTAACTTTGGCTAAATTTTCTAAAAAAAGGCTTTAACTAAATTTGTAGTGACTATAAAAATATATTTTATAACTAATTTAATAATACTTATTGTGTGTATTTAACTTTAATCAAATTTTAAGTTGTTTGATCTCTCGAAAAAATAAGAATTGCATTTTTTATGGATGAAGAGAGTACGAGATGGGAATCGGAGGGAGAAGCTTTAGTTCCATTAGATGTAGGATTGGTTGCCGAAAGCGTGGTAGCTCGGTTGGTACCTGGAGCACTCCCTCCCTTGTGCATGCTATCTTTACCATTCATTTTTTCTAAAAAAATGATCCGATGCTCTCTTTCAATTAAAGTAGAAGAGAAAAAAAAAGAGTTCAATCTTGGCAGCTGCATAGATGCTCAAAGGCCGCCGTAGCAAGGGCAACAATAGCTCCCTGGATTTCGAACCGTAGCTCTTTTAAGTTTTGATATAAGTCAAATTTTCTGATCTTGATCAAGTTTATGGCAATGGCTTAGGCTAGAATCATTGAAGACATGTAAGCATTAACTGTTAATGTTGAATATCTACAACTAATTAAAATTACTTATATTAATTTGCACATTTTTATTCCTTCATTTTCAAACAAAATAGGTATATAGATACTATATAATATCCTTCCACTTTTGCCAAACTTATCAATACAATGATCGATACTCCCGTCAACTCCAAAAAGAGAAAGTTGTCCTACGTTTGGAGTAACTCAAACTTTCTTGAGTTTAACTAAATCTATTGAAAATATTATCAATATTTGTATCTCAAATATGTTTATTATTTGAGATACAAACCTATTTGAGGTATAAATGTTATAATATTTTGAAACTTTCATTATTTATCTAATGGTACTTATTACATAATATAATATTAGTATTTTTTATATATTTCGTTAAAGCTGAAACTGATTGAGTACTTATAAAGTGAGAATGCCATTCTTTTTTTTCTTACAAAGAGAGTATTTGCTTTCCATTCCTATCAACAGTTTCTCCCCTTTGCATGATACTGTAGCAAAAACGCTTGATCTAATGCACTCTATAGAGTACTTGTCTTTTATTATACCCTAAGTACCCAAGAGAGTGCACTAAACCACGTTGTTCCGTCGAGCACACCCAAAGGGAGAACTCAAAAATCCCCATTTTTCGTCAGGATCACAAATGAGAGGATAAAACTTACAATATTCTTAGCCATTTCTTTACATCACTTTATTACAACATCAGAATGATAAACAAGATAATTACGATAGTGGAATAAAAGACGTGCTCAGAGTTTCAGCGAAAATTAAGTTTACTTGTAAGCTATTGAACGTTAAGCATGAGACATAATTATATACATGTGAGGATAGCAAATCATAAGCTTTTCTTTCCAAAACTTTATTCGTGAAGGTTGTAATTAAGACTCTATGTCCGCAATGTACGGAAACCCTCGCTGAGCCCACCAGGAGGTTTCCACACACAAGGTCGGCTCTACCAGCATCCACCTGTCACTTATAATAGGGGAAATAAAACCCTGAGTATTCGATTGTACTCAGTAAGACTTATCCGATAGGAGGAAAATAAAAGACTCCAAGGATATGCATGGCTTATTTTGGCTTGCTGGTTAATTGTATTTATAGGAAGCATTACTAATAGTGCATCCTTATGTTTAGAATTTTTAACAGTTATTTTTAGTTAATTAGCTAATCATTCTAGGTAAGCACCTATGCTACTTTCAAGCATGTGGTAAGCAATCAGAACAATTTTATCACCTTCCATGTTTTAGTTCTTACTACGATGCTAGACCATAGCCAAGTCGTATCGTATCAAAAGAAACAATGATTTGTGAATCAATGTATCCCAGCTGGGTACCCCGAAACACATGCCTCGCTTGTATCCCAGGCACAAACAAGACTAGCCCGTTCCACTCCTGTCAAGGGGTCCAGGTCCCTGTTCAAACTTGGACTCTAAGCCTCCAGCACTTGAGACCCGGTCTCAACTTTCACCTAATACACACCCCTAAAAGTCAGTCTAGAAAGAACCGGAACCCATGATAAGAGAGGCAAGAATGTGCTCAGGATAATAAGTCTGTGACTTGACTACCATCCACAACAATGGACGGTCCTCAATCGACACAGACGAGACAAATACAACCGGAGCCTCGCTCGGTTGCCTAAACAAGTCTAAATCCAAATCCAAAGCACAGTCTCGCCCGGTCTCTAGTTATCATCCATATATATTCCATGTGATAGTTATATGATAATAAGAACAATAATATCTTTCCTATCTCTCGCGAGTGATATGTAATCACTCGACTTCTATCGAAATTCTTTAGCATAGCAATCTACATGATCCTGACAAACTAGCAGGACTCATAGGATAAGGATATATATGCAAGTGGATTTCATTCAACTCCTTAAAACTTAATGCACGAGCATAAGATAAAGTCAAGAATAATATGGGTTATGCTCCAGGGCTTGCCTAGGTAAGATATAACCAAAAGTTAGCATTTCATCTTAGTGACCTAATCATCAAGGCACCATCCTTTCTGCCACTCCAAATGACTTCGGAAGCCATTGTTGGTCCTATTATACACGTGGATGCAACACAGAAACGTAATTAACCAACAAAAACCGCAACTCTTAAAACACGTTGACGCCTCTCAAGCTAACGAGCTAGCTCTACGACTAACGTACTAGGCTATGTATCTACATTGTCGAGTAAGGCGTCGTTTCCAGGAAAAATATTTTAGTTCTACAATCCCATGGTGTTCCTTTTACTTCATTTCATTGATTTAATATATATTCAAACTAGGACTCATTAGCTATCTTAGAAAACTAATTATTATGGAGATACAAAAATTATAGTGAGCACCTCATAAAATTAGGAAGTTACTGTGAAATTTCTAGAATTAACACTAGCACTGATTAATCATAAAAATTCCTACAAGTTTATATCTTCACAATATTAAGCATCTCAATTTAATTAGATAACTCCTGAAAATACTATAAACTATGCGAACAAGATATACTAGCAAATAGATCATGATTTTAGGAACCTAACAAAATTAGTTTCACAATTTTTGGTCCACTACACAAATTTATATTGAATTTACAAGTTTGCCCTAGAAACTAAAATAGAAAATGCTTTAGAAAAAAAGAAAAGACTGGCCACCAATTCGGCCTAGCCGCCCGCTGCGGCCCACGCAGGGTGTGGCCACATGCCAGCAGGCTGGCCCAACTGGCCCACTATGCGAGCGTACTCGTGCATTTAGCAAAAAGGTCCCTGGCTTATCATATTGCTACGCGGATAATGAAGCGAGCCACCGGTCAAACAAGCAGGCTGACGAGCATCATGAAGCCAAAACGAAACCCTAGGCAGCAATTAGAAGTTAGACGATGACTGCTAATGCACTGCTCGTGTCGACGGATCAACTACCATGGCGGTGTGAGCGTTCCGGCGAGCCATGCCCCCATGGATAGGTAGAGATAGTGGAGAAGCATCAGTAGCTCACCATGGTGCACGCTATCACGATGGTCGAAGTAGGGGAGGGCCAAGGTGGTCTAGCCAGGTGCACCCAGGCACGACGGCATTGTCCCAAGGCAGACATCGATGCATCCCCACACCATCGACAAATGCCATGGCCAAAATAGCGTGAGCACCGGATAGAGGGAGTCAAGGCAAGTTCGGGGTTATGAATAATTGAACTACTATCAACCCTACGGGCCTTACCCCTAAACCTACCGACTCGACGGTGCACATGACCGACGGCGAGTAAAATGCCAAATTAACGGTGGATAGTGCTCGGCCAGGCTTGAGGGGAAAGAGACGGCTAGCCGACTTCCTAAGCTACCCACTTGTGGCAGAATCGCCTAATCTAATGCCTCCTAGAAGTACTTGTCTTCTATGAGACACTAAGTACTTAAGAGAGGACACTAAACTACGTAGTTCCATTGAGCACACCCCAAGGGTGAACTCGAAAATCCACATTTTTTCATCAGGATCATAAATGAGAGAATAAAGCTTACAATATTCTGAAGTCATTTCTTACATCACTTTATTACAGTAGTAGAATATTACCTCAATTGATTATAACAACAGAATATAACAATGTTATCGGAGTTACAGAGAAAAAAAAAGATTAATTTAATGACATGGTGGAGTATTAACACGTGGACATTTATATATAAGAGCTGCTAGCAAATTTTACATCTTTTCTTATAAGAACCTTTAGTGAGGGTTATAAATAAATACTATGGTGGTAGCGTGAAAGGAATCCTCTCTGAGCCCACCAGGAGGTTTCCACACACAAGAGTCAGCTCTAAGTATGTAACACCCCGGGTGTTACAAGCTTGTTTAACATCGAGATTTAGGTCCGAGAGGAATTAGCCAAACAAGTTTTTTGGTTTTAAAAATTTATAACGCATGTGAAATGATAAACAAATTCTACGTGACTCACTTTGGTGGTTGGGAAAATTAAAATAAATAGGGTTAACTAGTGCTCTTGGGAGCTCAAAAAGCAAAGTTGATGTTAAAATAAGCTCTTTTCGTTAAGTCAGCAAACACTTGAACTACTATTTAAAATACCATTTTTGGCGAATTATATTGAGCAAAATAGTTAAATGGTGCTTAAATATTTTTCTCCAATGGGTTAATATAAGGTATGGACTATTGCATGAAATACTTGTTGGTAGTAGTTAATAGGGTTTAGGCCTTTTAAAAATTATAGCAAAAGTGTTAATGGCTGTTAGTTCGAACTGAACCTTAACTTTTCTAAGTGTGGGAAAAGTAGTAAAACAATGCTATTTTGACATTTAATTTCTAACAAAAATGTTTAAACATTGGCCGCATGTTTTGGTATTGTTGATTGCAAACAAAGTGAGTACTTGAGCATGGCATAGGTTGAAGTTGTGTTGGATGTCACGTTGTCCACTGTAAATTTGGCCAACCTCCTTAGAATGCGTCGTGAACCATGATTTGGTTCTCGGTTCGTGAACCGGCGTTTAGCATGATGAACTCATGTTGGCACCTCTCTATCTCCCTCTCTGGTTGCTCCCTAGTCATGATGATTGCTTTGCTAGCTAGCTGGTAGTGTTGACCTTAGGTTCATAGACTTGGTTGAGCCTTCGTCGAATCAGTGAGCAGTTTTTTTCCTGCTTTAAAAAGCATGCATGGTGTCATTCCCAGTCTCTCGGCCTGAGCCCTACGGTCACCAAGTGAGCACGCCGACATTCCGAGTCGCTCCTGACCATGGCTGCTGCTCCGCTTGCCGACCTCGTTAGCTACCGGCCATACATCGGGTTATGTTGACCCTAGCCGTCTTCCATGGGTCTGGGCGGTGCTGTGCTGCTGCTGCTGTGTGGCTACCACATGCACGCTGCTAGCTAGGCCATGCACGGGGCCAAGCCAATCCCACGGTAGTCATCGTCTGATTGTTGTGGCACCCATCTCATAACTCATTCTACCTACCCACTGAGCTACCGCTGTCTCAGCTTCCTCATAGCGCTACGATCTCACCACCACTGCCCTACTGCCCATGCGCTAATGTCGCCTTGGTGCGCTGTGCCTGGTGCTCTTGCTTGTCCTATTTTTGTCCTTATCCCCTCACTAACTGACGCGCCTCTATTACGCTCGCACGGCAATGTCCCCACGCTGTTGTGCCCTCATCATGTCTTGGCCGGCCCGCATTAAGTCGAGGCCACGGGCCATGATGTAGCAGCGGTAGCGCACCATCCCCTTCTAAATCCCTAGCTCGGGCTTCTAGTCCAATCCCTTGTGTCGTAAAGTAGTACAAGAAGTTAATTAGGCATCCCCTCCTCCTCAAGCCCGCCTGAGCACTACCGATCGAAAATTGGGCATTTTGCTCACCGCTGGTCATGTGCACCACCGTGACCAGATGGTTGGGAGTAAGGCCCATGGGAGTGGTAATAGTTCAATTGCTCGTAACCTTGAACTTGCCTTCACTCCCTCCATCCGGTGCTCGCACTATTTTGGCTAAGGATTTCATCAGCGATGTGGTGACGCATGCGTGTCCATCCTGGAGCACCGACACCTTGGCGGCTCACCATGGTCAGGCCATTTCAGAGCTCCTCTACTTCAACCATTAGTAGGGCGTACACCATGGTGAGCTACTGATGCTTCTCCACCATATCTTCCTTTCCATGAGGGCGTAGGCTCGTCAGAACAGTCGCGCCGCTACCACAGATAGCCGCTCGCCACAGCAGCTCATGCTAGTGCGTCTCTGAGTTCCTAACTGCCACCCATCCTTGCGCGTTTAGCTATAGATAGTGGTCGGCCCCTTACTTCTATCGTAGCACGCCTAGGTTGCCTAGCGTAACCGCCTTGTGCCGTCGGCTGCTGCGTCGACGCGCGTGGGGTTTCCAAGGATCTCCCTGTGGTAAAGGTGAAAACATCTGAGGGTTTGGTTATAAGATTACTGATGGTAGGAATCGTACGCATAGTAGTCATGTTATTATCTAAAAGCTTAGGGGCTTTTCTGCAAAGCCGCCATCATGCGCGGGCCTCTCGGCCTTGGGCTGTGTTGGGCCACAACGACCTGTGCGAGGCCGCGCTCACGCTAGGCCACCGGATCTGCTGGGCCGCATGCTAGCCACTGGCCCTTTTTGTTTTCTAAAGCATTTTTTAATTTAGTTTCTAAGGTAAACTTATAAATTCAATATAAAATTATGTAGTTAACCAAAAATTGTAAAACTAATTTTGTTAGGTTCCTAAGATCATGATCTATCTGCTAGTATATTTTGCTCACATAGTTTTATAATATTTTTAGGAGTTATCTAATTAATTTAAGATACTTAATATTGTAAGATATAAACTTGTAGGAATTGTTGTAATAAATTGATGATAATGTTGGTTCTAAAACTTTTATAGTAAATTCCTAACACTATTAGGTGCTCATCGTAATTTTTGTAGCTCCATAATAATTAATTTGCTAAGGTAGCTAAATAAACCCTAGTTCAAAAATATATATTTAATCAATAAAATATTGAAACACCTTGAGAGTTTAGAACTAAAACACTTGATGGGAAATAAAGCCTTACTTGACGACATGGATACATAGCCTAGTACGTTAGTCATTAGCTTTAGAGTCGTAATCATATTTTTAAGAGTTGCAGTTACTGTTGATTAATTGCGTATCTGCGTTGCATCCACGCATGTCATAATAGGAACAACAATGGATCGTGGAGTCGACCGGAAAAGCAGAAAAGATGGTGCATGATGATTGTGTCGCCATGACAGAATGCTAACTTTTGGTTATATCTTTTCCAGGCAAGCCCCGACGTATAACCTCTATTACTCTGCACTTTATTTTATGCTTGTGCATTAAGTTTCAAGGAGTTGAATGAAACCACTTATATATATATATATATATATATATATATATATATATATATATATATATATATATATATATATATATATATATATATATATATATATATCCTTATCCTATGAGTCCTACTAGTATGTTAGGATCAGGTAGATTGCTATGCTATAGGATCTGATAGAAGTCGAGTGATTCCTGTCACACATGAGAGATAGGAAAGATATTATTATTGTTATTATATTACTATCGCATGGAATATATACGAATGATTATTGGAGACTGGGTGGAATGGTACTTTGGATCTGGACTTGGTTAGGCATTCGAGCGAGGCTCGTAATGCACTTGTTCCGCCTATGTCGATTAAGGACCGCCCGTTGTTGTAGATGGTAGTCTGGTCACAAACTTATTATCCTGAGCACATACTAGCTTATGGGAGCGGGAAGGCTCGTTGCGCTCTTGTTGTGGGTTCTGGCTCTTTTCGCACCGACTGATTGGAGGTGGGGAAAGGTGAAGGTCTAAGCACCATGCTAAGACCGGATCTCAAGTGTGGGGGCTTAGACTCTAAGTTTGGACAGGGACCTAGACCCCTCGATAGGAGTAGAATGAGTTGGTCTTGTTTATGCCTGGGGTACAAACAGGATGTGTGTTTTAGGGTACCTAGCTGGGATACATTGGTTCATGAATTACTATTTCTATGAGACAGTATGACTTGGTTATGGTCTAGCACCGTAGTATAAACTAGAATATGAAAGATGGTAAAATGGTTCTGATTGCTCATCACCTGCTTGAAAGTAGCATAGGAACTTACAGAGAATGGATAGTTAATGAGCTAATGATGACTTCTAATAAAATTTAATATAAGGATGCATGTTTAGTAGTGCTTCCAAGGAGGTAATAACCCACAAGCCAAATAAGCTTTGCATACCCTTAGAGTCTTTTATTTTTCTCCTATCGGATAAGTCTTACTGAGTACAATCGAGTACTCAGGGTTTTATTTCCCCCTATTGCAGGTAATCGAGGGATGGTAGATGGCTTTTGTATGTGGAAACCTCCTGGTGGGCTTAGCGAGATTTTTCTTACGTTGCTGACGTAGAGGTTATTCAAAATGTTCACAAAATATTTTTGCAAAGGAAAAGACTTACAGCCTGTTATCATTCCATATATATAAATGTTCCTAATGCTAGCACTTAGTCATGTCGTTATATACATTACCATTGAAAACTCTGATAACATTGTTATATCCCGCTATTATAATCAATTGAGGTAATATTCTGCTACTGTAATAAAGTGATGTAAGAAATGGCTTAAGAATGTTGTAAGCTTTATTCTCTTATTTATGATCCTGATAGAAAAATGTGGATTTTTTTAGTTCTCCCTTGTTGTGTGCTTGACGAAACTATGTAGTTTAGTGTCCTCTCTTGAGTACTTAGTGTCTAATGGAAGACAAGTACTCCTGGGAGGCATTAGATTAGGTGGTTCTACCATAAATGAGGAAATAAAGCTTCAAAATTATTTTCTAAACTAAAATTTGACAATCTATTTTTGCAAAAAGTTAGGGCATTTAACTACAAAGTATATAAGTAGTCCTATTGTTATGGTTAAGTAATAGGTTTAACTAGGCTATCTCCGGTGGACTAACTCTCACGTAGTATATGATCTTTAAGTCAGTCGTGTTGTTACTGCCTCAGTTTTCGTGACCGTATTACTGGTAGATGTGCCCTTCAAAGATGTCACACGAGTTATATTGTGCATGATTGACCAACCCTTGTTCAGAAATTACTCATGAACTATGGCTTTGTGCTTTGCGTTCGCCTATGGCTCTTTTCGGTGCTCTTGCCGGACCCTTACCCTACAGCCATACTAGTCATTAATGGCCTCAAACATCGCTCGCCTCGAATGTGCCAAAAATTTGGTTGATTCATTTGTAGTGGCCCCGCGCAGGAACCAAAGGTGGACTGTGCCAAGACCACTGACCGCTCTGCCCTTATAAGAAGGGCCTAGCCTAGCCATTGGTACCTGTCGATGTTTTACCACCGATAGCATACCACGGGAGTACTCGGGGCAGTTTGTTCAGGCTTCAGCATATGCAGAACTTAACGGTAAACATAAGAGACAGTCAATTTATCTTAGTTTGGGCCCTCGACCATGATCGAGTAATAGCCCTATGTCCAGTCGGCGTTAGCCTTTGTGTTGGATTGATTGTAAAGGTGTTGTGTTGCATTATCTGTGTGTTGGACCTCCCCATCTAAGGTGCCTTGCCCTCCTTTATATAGTCAGGAGGCTAGAGTCCTAGTTGGTTTACAATGTAGAGTCCTAGTAGGATTACAGGGTAGTATGACTACTAGGATTACATGGGAGGGATCATAATCAAACTAGATCTCCTCTCTTTCTTGCGGTGTATCCCATGGGTCCTACATCGACAAGCCCCCGAGCACTTCATGGTTGAACTCTGGAAGCCTTGTTTTGTTCCTCCAGGTCTTGCCGAGCAAGAATAAGCATCGCCCGAGTGCTTTCTTGAGTGAAACCATATAGCGCTTCTTGGGATCTTTGAGTGGTGTGTGCTTTTTGAAGAAAAAGTACTCCCATCGTGTAGCCCTCGAGCCTCTTGCTGTTTAGAACAAGGAGCTGAAGGGTCTTGTCTTAAAGTTGCTCTGATTTTTCATCGAAGGGCTCCCGAGCATATACCCGGGTTCTTTATCAAAAAGAACTCGGATATAGATCGATCCGGGTTCTTTTTGTCGTGAGGCCTTGAAGTGGTCTGTCTTGAAGAAGTCTTCTTGGTAACGTGCGCTTTTTCAAAGAAAAAAGTGCACTCACTGAGTGTAGCCCCTGAGCCTCTTGCTATTTGGAACAAAAAGTTGGAGGGTCTTGAATCTTATGTTGTTAGAAAACTCCTATCTTGAAGAAGTCTTCTGAGTGATGTGAGCTTTTTGGAAGAAAAAGTGCACTCACTGAGTGGGGGTACCCGGGGTAGTTTGTTCGGGCTTCAGCATATGTAGAACTCAATGGTAAATGCGAGAGACAATCGATTTATCCTGGTTTGGACCCTTGATCGTGATTGAGTAATAGCCCTACATCCAGTCGATGTTAGCCTTTGCATTGGATTGATTGTAAAGTGTTGTGTTGCATTATCTATGTGTTGGACCTCCCCATCTAAGGAGCCCTGCCCTCCTTTATATAGTCAGGAGACCAGAATCCTAGTTGGTTTACAATGTAGAGTCCTAGTAGGATTACAGGGTAGTATTACTACTAGGATTACATGGGAGGAATCCTAATCAAACTAGATCTCCTCTCTTCCTTGCGGTATATCCCGTGGGTCCCGCATCAACAAGCCCCCGAGCACTTAATGGTTGAACTCCGGAAGCCTTGTTTTGTCCCTCCAGGTCTGGCCGAGCAGGAACAAACGTCATCTGAGTGCTTTCTTGAGTGAAACCATGTAGCGCTTCTTGGGATCTTTGAGTGGTGTGTGCTTTTTTGAAGAAAAAGTACTCCCATCGTGTAGCCCCTGAGCCTCTTGCTGTTTGGAACAAGGAGCTAGAGGGTCTTGTCTTGAAATTGCTCTGATTCTTCGTCGAAGGGCTCCCGAGCATATACCCAGGTTCTTTATCAAAAAGAACTCAGATATAGATCGGTCTAGGTTCTTTTTGTCATGAGGCCTTGAAGTGGTCTGTCTTGAAGAAGTCTTCTTGGTGACATGTGCTTTTTCAAAGAAAAAGGGCACTCACTGAGTGTAGCCCTCGAGCCTCTTGCTATTTGGAATAAAAAGTTGGAGGGTCTTGAATCTTATGTTGTTTGAAAACTCCTATCTTGAAGAAGTCTTCTGAGTGATGTGTGCTTTTTGGAAGAAAAAGTGCACTCACTGAGTGTAGCCCCCAAGCCTCTTGCTATTTGGAACAAAAAGTTGGAGGGTCGTGAATCTGAGTTGTTCAAAGAACCGAAGACCTCTTTTGAGGATATGTAGGATCTTGTAGACATTCTCAAGGGTGTATCCAAGTAACCCGCGAACTGCAGTAGGCGATCCATATACCGTTGCAAGTCAACACAGTTGCGCCACCGAGTACTTTCCATAATTAGCTTGCGTGCTTGATGTCTTCTTGCATGCTGCTGTATGTTATTCCTCTTCCTTTGTTTCGCTTGAGTAATGAAGGTACATATAAATATGCACGTGCATCCTCATATTCGTGCTCATCTTGCTGAGGCAAAATCTTCTCGTTCGACCATGATCCGATCCGAGCAAGGCAACCTAGATAATCTATCAAAAGGCTTCGGGTGGGTAGTCCCCTCACCGGAGACTGTGTATCACCCCACCTTAGAATTTCAAAATCACTGCAACAAGGTCGACCTTAGCTGTCGAGTAGTTGATCACCCCAACCGAGTAGTCGATCACTGCGGCCGAGTAGTCGGACGTCCTAGTGACTTGTAGAGCAGCAACCGAGTAAGACAGCGTGGGGCATGTGTCTCACCCAATGAAGTAGTGGCCAAGTAAGGCAGCCAGCGGTGGGTGAGCTCCTTATTTGATGACGTGGTCTAGAAAATGGTTCCCTTTTCGGCGAGTAGGCTTCATGGATTAAGGCCTCAGCAACTAGGTAAATCAACTGTAGTAGAGCCACTAAGGCATATGGATAATATCTAGAGATATATGATGATTAAAGAATATTTGAAAAAATATTAAACCATGACTTAGCTTAATTGATGGCCGCGTGGTAGAATTAGCGTGCGATCCTAACATTTTGCACTTACGAGACCCCAGTGGTTGTAGCCCCTGAGCATCAGCATGCGAGTACTTGGACATGAGCTGTCGAGTAGTTGGTCACCACAGCCAAAGTAGTCAGAAATGTGACGACCTCATCAGCGGGCTCAAGCATCTTTTCAGCTCTTTTGCTCTCGGTCGGTATGCTCAGGCATAATTTTAGCTATTTTGCTTTTTGGTTTGGGTGTTAGCTTATTAGCTACCCTCATCGGCAGGCTTAAGCATCTTTTCATCTCTTTCGCTCTCGGCTGGTATGCTCAGGCATAATTTCAGTCATTTTGCTTTTGGTTCGGGTGTTAGCTTATTAGCTACCCTCATCGGCGGGCTCAAACATCTTTTCAGCTCTTTTGCTCTCGGCTGGTATGCTCAGGCATAATTTCAGCCATTTTGCTTTTTGGTTTGGGTGTTAACTTATTAGCTACCCTCATCGGCGGGCTCAACCATCTTTTCAGCTCTTTTGCTCTCGGCCGGTATGCTCAGGCATAATTTCAGCCATTTTGCTTTTTGGTTCGGGTGTTAGCTTATTAGCTACCCTCATCGGCGGACTCAAGCATCTTTTTAGCTCTTTTGCTCTCGGCTGGTATGCTCAGGCATAATTTCAGCTATTTTGCTTTTTGGTTCGGGTGTTAGCTTATTAGCTACCCTCATTGGTGGGCTCAAGCATCTTTTTAGCTCTTTTGCTCTCGGCCGGTATGCTCAGGCATAATTTCAGCCATTTTGCTTTTTGGTTTCGGGTGTTAGCTTATTGGCTACCCTCATTGGCGGGCTCAAGCATCTTTTCAGCTCTTTTGCTCTCGGTCGGTGTGTTTAGTGAAAACAACTCATGTTAAGTCATAATAAGACATATGCTGCCGAGGAACACCATCTTTATTGATCATGAACGTTGATCTCTTGTGGTTTGTATATATATTCTTCCTTGAGTTGTTTTCATGCGTAGAATCTTCTTAGTTGGCTGATGTGCCATGTATTGTTGACTTCTTTTCCATCTTCAGTTATCAACTTGTACATGCCTGGTCCGGTGACTTTTATGACAATAAAAGGTTGTCTTGGTTGTTTCTAACCGGGAACCTTTCTCATGTCTTCTCCTCTGTAGTAATCATCTTTTGTACTGTGTGTCTGAATTCTTCATTATTTTTTGGGTTTTCTTTGCAGAAGTCCTAAAATTACCACCTAGCCATGATTCCATGAGAGAAAGCTTCGATTGCTTCTCGTTCGGTGATGTCATGTACTTGAGCACGTAGTTCGCCAAATTGTCGATAGTAATTTCTGAGACTTTCGTCTCCTTTCTGCTTGAGTCCTTTTAATTCTGCGTGGGTGATGGGGTGCGTAATGATACCCGTGAAATTTTTATAGAAAACTCTTTGCAAGTTCTCCCAATTTCTGATTGACCCTAGATTTAATTTGTCGAACCATTAGAGGGGCCATGGAAAAGAATAAGGTCTTGATATCGTCATCTCCTCCGGCTAGTTCAATCAACTACGAGTAAATCCAGAGCCACTGCCTTGGTTCGGTTTTGCCATCATATTTAGAGTGGTTGGACGGCTTGAACTTGTGAGGTAGTCATATTGAAGCAAGTCTATTTGCAAAATAGGGGAATCTATCATGCGTTCTGGCTTCTATGTATTCTGATTCAGCACCTCCTTCCTGCCACCTGTCATTTTGGTGAGAGTAGTTCTATAGGGATGTCTGAATGGGTGCTTCGTTTCTGATCTTCCTTGATTGTTCGATTTGGTAGTTTTGACTATGGTCCCTTCTACTTTCTCTATTGTGACTTCCACTTGGTCCAAGTCTCTCGAAAGCGGACTTCCTTTGATTTTGATCTTCCTTCATATGAGATGTTGACCTAGCAGGTAGTCTTGAGCAGGCCCTTTTGTCATGTGTCCTTAGGGCTGCTGACTGGAGGAGGTCCTGGAGCTATTCCTGTTTTTCACTGGGAAGTGATGTCGCTCTGAGTTCTTCTAGTGCTTCTCGGATCCTATTGTAGGGTGTATTCGCCGCGCGTCTTTCTTCGACTTCTTGTTCTGATTTTCTTCTGTCATACTCAGCCAGATCTGACTCATATTTGATCCAAGCTTCCTTGCACTACCTAGCACGGCACTGGTGTCCTTGTTTCAATTTGTTTCTTCTTTCTCTGGCTTGCCTCTAATTCTTGGTCTCACCATCGTGCCTCTGGATAAAGGGTGATATGTTGGACTCAGATTCATCCGATGACCTGATGTTGGGTGCTTCTGGGGGGACCAATGGTGATTGAGGATGGCGAACCATGAATACTTCTCGTGCATGAATTATTTTGTTATCGGTGTTGGTTTCCACACTGTCGGAGTTGTTGATGATTTTAGTAGAGCCTTCAAGGTCGCATATCGAGTCTCCTTCTTGGTAGGGTAGAATTGCTATCGTTGTTGTGCTAACTAGTTGGGTACCGCTATCTTTAGGAACAAAACCTGGCCAGTGGACGATGTAGTCTTGAGATGTTATAGTTAGTATGAGACCTTCCTAAGCTCCTTTTAGTGGCATTCTAAGCACCAGATCGAGGGATCCTTTAGGCCATGCCTGATAAGACTTTGCCATGTTGTGGAGTACAAACGGAAAAGGACCCGACTTCTTGAAAGGACTGAGTGTATTCCAAGTTGTTTTCTTGATAGGCTAAGGCCACGTTCTGGAGCCCCGCTGGAAAAGAACTTGGTTTCTCAAAAGAACTCGGTGAAGACTCCATCTCGGATGCAAAGCCCGAGTTTGAGTCAGATGCGCAAAGCCATAAAATCTGAGTTGGATCGAACATCATGAGCTACGTGAATCTTCCAGCGAGTTGATCTATCGTAGTCGCCAAAATAGAAAGGTCTTCATGGTGATCCGAATCATTGAGGAGATGGCTTTGGAGCTTGCCATTGTCACTTGCCTCGTAGATCCATGAACCGAAGATGAAGGTTGATCCCATCGAGGAGATCATATTGTCGAGGTCCATCGAGCTCTCGGATGCAAATTCACCGAAAGCCCCTACCTGGCGCGCCAGCTGTCGATGTTTCACCGCCGATAGCCTGCCATGGGGGTACTCGGGGCAGTTTGTTCAGCCTTCAGCATATGTAGAACTCAACGGTAAACGCAAGAGATAGTTGATTTATCCTGGTTTGGGCCATCGACCGTGATCGAGTAATAGCCCTACGTCCAGTCGGTGTTAGCCTTTGCGTTGGATTGATTGTAAAGGTGTTGTGTTGCATTATCTGTGTGTTGGACCTCCCCATCTAAGGAGCCCTACCCTCCTTTATATAGTCAGGAGGCTAGAGTCTAAGTTGGTTTACAATGTAGAGTCCTAGTAGGATTATAGGATAGTATTACTACTAGGATTAACTGGGAGGAATCCTAATCAAACTAGATCTCCTCTCTTCCTTGCGGTGTATCCCGTGGGTCCCGCATTGATAGTACCACCACTCGATGCACTCCAGCTCACCTAGCTTTTCCTTTTGAGCAAGCTTTCCGCTTAATCCTCCCTTACAACCACTCCTTAGGGATAGCAAGAGGCTGGGTTAGCAGTTACTGCCTAAACATTGAGGGTTTTCCCAAAATTCTATATGCCATCTTGCAAAAACTCAGAGTCAAAGATCATCCCGAGTATGAGGGTCATGAGTATGAGAAACTTGGCACTGAGCGGTATGAAGTTGCCATCCATATTAGGAAGAGTGAGGAGTTCCTCCACATCACTGAGGCCTAGAATGTGACCGCAACCGGGTTTTGCTTCGTCGATACCTACCAAGTTGTGGCCCGCAAAGCCTTGCGGCACCTTTGCTCGATCTATGAAGAGCTCATTGCTCGTACCCCCGTGAGGTTCTTTCCACCTTTGAAAAATAATCGACGAGTATGGAGGGCTCTCATGGAGGCTTTACAAGGGCAGGATGCGTAAGAAGACAACCCAACCGTGGTGCACTTGACCATGTACCTACTTGCTCTAGATGAGCAGTATGACCGGCAAGCCTTAGACTAGAGGAAGTGCCTCCAGTGAGTCGAGGAAGCCAAGATCTTCTCTAGGATGCTCTAGGTGTAGCTCGCTAAAGCGCATGCTAGTGTGGCAGCCGTAGAGAGTCATGAGACTGCCATGTTAGAAGCCCTAAAGGAGGCCAAAGATTGACATGCCCATCAGTGATGTAAGAAATGGCTTTGGAATGTTGTAAGGTTTATTCTCTCATTTATGATCCTAATGGAAAAATTTGGATTTTTTGTGTTCTCTCTTGGCGTGTGCTTGATGGAACTACATAGTTTAGTGTTCTCTCTCGAGTACTTAGTGTCTAATGGAAGACAAGTACACATAGGAGGCATTAGATTAGGCGGTTCTACCATAAAGTATCCTCTGATCACCTACAACAGGGAGAATAAAACCCTGAGTACTCGATTATACTCAGCAAGACTTACCCGACATGAGAAAAATAAAAGATTCCAAGGATATGAAAGGCTTATTTGGCTTGTGGGTTATTGCATCTACGGAAGCATTAGTAAACGTGCATCCTTATATTCAATTTTATTAGCAGCCATCATTAGTTCATTAATTAACCATTCTATGTAAGCACCTATGCTACTTTCAAGCAGGTGGTAAGCAATCAGAACCATTTTATCACCTTTCAAGTTGTAGTTCTTACTACAGTGCTAGACCATAGCCAAGTCGATTCACAAATCAATGTATCCCAGCTGGGTACCCCAAAACACTCACCCCGCTTGTGCCCTAGGCACAAGCAAGACTAACCCATTCCACTCCTGTCACGGGGTCTAGGTCCCCATCCAAACTTGGACTCCAAGCCCCCACACTTGAGACTCGGTCTCAACATGGTGCTTAGACCTCCACCTTTCCTGACCTCCAATTAGTCTGTCCGAAAAGAGCCAGAACCCATGACAAGAGCATAACGAGCCTTCCCGTTTCCATAAGAAAGTATGTGCTCGGGATAATAAGTTTGTGACCTGACTACCATCCACAACAACAGACGATCCTTAATCAACATAGGTGGAACAAGTGCAATCCAAGCCTCGCTCGAATGCCTAACCAAGTCTAGATCTAAAGTACCATTCCACTCGGTCTCCAATTATCATTCATATATATTCCATGTGATAGTAATATAATAACAACAATAATATCTTTCCTATCTCTCGCGAGTGATAGATAATCACTCGACTTCTACCAGATCATATAGCAAAGCAATCTACATGATCCTGACATACTAGTAGGACTCATAGGATAAGGATATATATGCAAGTGGTTTTATTCAACTCCTTAAAACTTAATGCACAAGCATAAAGTAAAGTGCAGAATAATAGGGGTTATGCATCGGGGCTTGCCTAGGTAAGATATAACCAAAAGTTAGCATTCCATCATGGTGACATGATCATCAAGGCACCATCTTTTCTGCTACTCTGATCATATCCATAATCTATCGTTGTTCCTATTATGATATATGTGGATGCAACACAGAGACGTAAATAACCAATGGTAACCGAAACTCTTAGAAATACGGTTACGCTCCACAAACTAACGAGCTAGCTTTAATGACTAACGTACTAGTCTATATATCTATGTCGTCAAGTAAGGCTTTGTTTCCAAAAATGTTTTAGTCCTACAATCCCCAAGGTGTTTCGGCAGTTTATGGATTAAATATATTTTTAAACTAGGGCTTATTTAGCTACCTTAGTAAACTAATTATTATGGAGCTACAAAAATTAGATTGAGCACCTACTAATGTGAGGAATTTACTATGAAAGTTTTAGAATTAACCCTTGCACTGATTAATCATAAAAATTCCTACAAGTTTATATATTAACAATATTACGCATCTCAATTTAATTAGATAACTTCTAAAAATACTATGAAACTATGTGAACAAGACATACTGGCAGATGGATCAGGATTTTAGGAACCTAACAAAATTTGTTTCATAATTTTTGGTCAACTACATAATTTTATACTGAATTTACAAGTTTACCTTAGAAACTACATTAAAAATGCATTAGAAAAAGAAAAGGGCCTGCAACAACCCATTCTGGCCCGGCAGCCCAGCGGCCCAGTGCAGGTGTGGCCTCACGTGGGTCACAATGGCCCAACATGGCCCAAGGCTGGGAGGCCCTCGTGCGATAGCGGCTTTGTAGAAAAGCCCCCGTGCTTTTAGATAATAACATGACTACAATGCACACTATTCCTACCCTTAGTAATCTTGCAACCAAACCCTCAGATGTTTTCACCTTTACCATGGGCAGGTCCCTAGAGATCCCCCCGCGCGCCGACGCGGCGGCCGACGGCATAAGGAGGTTATGCCGGGCAACCTAGGCGTGCTACAACTAGAGTAAGGGACCGACCAACATCTACCGCTAAACGCACAAGGATGGGTGGCGGTTAGGGACTCAGAGGTGCACTATCACAGGCTGCAGCGATGAGCGGCTATCCACGATGGCAGCATGACTGTTTCGGCGGCCTAAGGTTCTATCGAGGTGGTAGAGATAGAGGGTAAGCACCAGTAGCTCACCAAAATTCATGCTGCGGTGACGGTTGAGGCAGAGGAGTGCTGAGGTCTCCTAGCCACGTGCAAGCTACTGGGGCAATAGTGCTCTGGGATGGACACCCATGCGTCACCACGTCTTCGGCAAGCGCCCTGGCAAAATGGTGTGAGCACCAGATAGAGGAGGTTAAAGCAAGGTCGTCGATACAAACAATTGAACCCATTCGGACCTTGCTCCAATTTCACTAGCACGGCGGCACACCTGGCTGGCGGCGAGAAAATGCCAAATTGGTAGCCAATAGTGCTTGGCCGGGCATGGGGAAGATGGGGCGCCTAGTTGACTTATTATGCCACCTACTAGTGCGAGGAATCGAACTATGAAGCCCTGAGCTAGGTGAATTTGAGGGCAGAAAGGCAGATCTCAAGCCATGGTCATGCCATGGAGAGCCACATGAGTGAGCATGAGCAGATTAAGAGGACGGCTCTGATCGATAGCTGTAATACGAGCACATGCGCACAGGTGACGAGACAGTGGAGGGCTTAGCGCTATGTGCTTGAATTGGAGCGGCCAGAACTGAGTAGGGCTCCTCGACATTGGCTATCAGGGCAGGGCGAGGCAGGGAGGCTTCCATCGCCATTGCGACTGTTTTCCCCTAGTCGGTGCTACTGAAGAATGCAACTGAGGTGGTTACATTATAATGTGTTGATACACATTGATTGTAAGATTGACCTATATGTAAATAGGTCTTTGTTATCGTATATTGAATTTTAGTGTAAGGTCTTTGTTATCGTATATGTAATTTATTTATAATATTTTTGTTATTTTTTGATGTATTTCATTACTATCTAAATAAATATATCATTGTTGTTAAAACTTTCCCACTAAACTATCTAAATAAATATATCCTTTACATATATGCACCTTCACTGTCGGTTCTACTTAAAAATCAGCAGTGATGACCATGCCCCTCTATATAAAACAAACCGCCAGCCACATACATCGATCCCACCCACCTACAAACTCTCACAGTCACATTTCTCATATTTCACTCTCACTTCTCAAGAAATCCACTCTCTCTACGTGATTTGGTCATGTCTCCTGCATTTTTCAATGGTATTGATATGTTGTCTTCTCCAATATTCTATCTATATTCACTTGATCTATATTTATATTCATGTTTCTTTGCATTCTACATTTTGATATATCCTTATTCCTTGCATTCGATCTATATCTAATTATGTTGCCACATTTTACTTGGAAGAATTTTTTGTGCATATATTTTATGTTCATATTTTTTGGCATTTTATCGATCAGGTGCTATGAACAATGGACCTCCCCCACCATAAGAACTAGGTTTCCACCCTGGGGATGAGCCATTCGCTCCTAATGTGGCTATTCCATGATTCCCTGTTCAAGCTATTGTATGAAATATTTTCCAACTTTTTTGTTTTTTGATGCTAACAAATAAGTGTAATTAGTTTAATATCATTGTTGCATACATATATGTCATAGACTATATCCCTAATAGATTGGCTACGAACAACACTTAGCTGGTTCTTTATCTCGGACACCATCGAGAACACGACATCTAATGCAAGTGGTCGGCTATAGTCATGTGAACTCAGTTTTTCCATCCCTTTGAGGGGTGCAAATCATCGGAACCATATCCACGAGATGAGAAGATAGAGCCCGGATGTGATAAGCGTCCAATTCAGTGCCATGAGCATCTGTTTAGAGGCACTTCGACGTGTTTGCTATGATGTGCCTGATTTCTCACACTTCAAGGCACTTTCTTTGAATGCTGGTGATATCCCTGTCCCGCAAGCAAGCAATGGTTTACGAGCTACAACCGTGCGGATGTGGTAAAATGGTCACTTATACCCAAGTCATGGTTATTTGTTGTTTATTATTATAATAACATTCTCTATTCTTTTTCTTTTTCTCCACATGCAGATTGCGCTCCAGGACCTTACCTATGCTGCATGTGGCTTGTGGCTTGTGGGCTGTTATAGACCAAGCTACAGAGCAACTCGGGTACGATTGGGACTTCTGTAATGGTAACCTCAGCCAGCTCATTGAAGAAGGACGCTAATACTGCATAAGGATTACTAATAGGGGCAGTGGTCATTCAGTAGGTTACATCTATGGCCGACCGTTCTTTCAGTATTGTGAGGCGCGAGAGAGTGCACTCATATGGGCATTGGACTTCATTGATACAAGCGGATACATAATCCGTGACATCAATTACCATATATGGCTACAGAGGCACGTTAGTGTGCGTGGCCCGATCGAACCTGGGAGTGATTCCGGTAGTAATTAATGTTTATTAGGTTGGTTTCAAGGTGGTAGTTTAATTGGGTTCTAATTTTAATTTATACGATTTTCTGTGTTTAATTATTATCATACATGTAATTCTTGTAATATTTGTTGGGCAACTAGAAATATACATTCCGATGTTGTATTTGTCTTAACCTTTTTCTTAGGCTTCCACGTGCCACGTGTGAAGAAAACACCAAGTTTGGGATTTTTTGGAGATGGTTTGCTACTTTCTGAGGTTTAATTGAATTTTCGCGCGACGACACCGATTAATTATAGGTTGAACTGAGTCTACCCACAAAAAGATCCAGAATGGTGCTAAACTTTTACATAGGCTCTAATGTGCCCTAGGGATAAGAATTTTGTGGACGTGGATGACAAAATCTATTGGGTCCAAGATGAAATTCACTCTCTTTTATCTCATTCGGCACACAGAAAAATATAATAAATAAAAAAACTGATCAGAAAAACCTAAGATCCCGTGTGGGGTCTTAATTTGGGTGTACAAGCTTGCCAAAAAAAATTCAAACCATTTTGACAAAGGAATACATATGCTTCTATTTATTCAGTATATAAAAGAAAATTTTAATATATATAAACATCACTGTCGGTTTTAAAAAACCGGCATTGATGAGAATAAACCGACAGTGATACTGTTTATCACTGTTGATTTATTTTAAAAACTGGCAGTGATATATAAAAAATTAAAAAAATTGTGCCAGCCCTCGGGTTCGTGCGTGGGTCTCGGGCTGTAGATTTCAGAGACTTAACCACTGCGCTAGTACAGGATGTGTGCCAAGGGTTATTTACTTTTTTCTTTTGACCTTTAGGCCGCTTAAAAATTATAAAATAGAACAAAAAAATTTGGGCCGCATAGGACTCGAACACGGGTCTCGGGGGCTAAGTTGAGGGGTCTTAACCGTTGCGCCAGTAGGAGGAGTTCGAAAGAAAACAAAAACTTATCCTAGTGAACACCTAACTTAATACCTAACTGCTACACCACATCAGTGTCGGTTTGGAGAATGAGCCGGCAGTGATGTACCCCATCACTGTCGGTTTACAAGCAGAACCGACAGTGATTAGCTATTTTTCTTAATAAATTAATAATTTATAAAATAGGACAAAAAATTTTGGGCCGCCTAGGACTTAAACACAGGTCTCGAGGGCTAAGTTAAGGGGTCTTAAGCATTGCGGCAGTAGGAGGAGTTCGAAAGAAAACGAAAACTTATCCTACTTAACACCTAACTGCTACACCACATCACTGCCAGTTTGGGGAATGACCCAACAGTGATATACCCCATCACTGTCAGTTTACAAGTAGAACCGACAGTGATGAGCTACTGGTATAAACATGGCATGGGTTGAAATTATCCAAATTCATTTCAACCCCGCGCCAACCCCTCCCCCGCGTCGCTGGAGCAACGCCCCACGCCGTCCACCGCCCCACACCGGAGCACCGCCCCACGTCGTCCACTGCCCCAAGCCAGAGCACCACGCCATCTGGAGCATTGCGCCGTCCGTCCCACCGCCGAGGCCTTCAGGAGCGCGTGGACAGCTGCTTTCCCACCCCCACGGTGAGTGCGTGGCTCACTGCCCGCTACGTGTCTGATGAAATGTCCCACAACTGCTTACTTCAATCAGTAGAGGCTTTTTATTTACCAAGTACTACAACTTATTGTTTGATATGATAATTTACTTGCCATAATTTATATTACTGCTACTTTATTGCAATGCTAGCATACAATTTGATCATGAATGTCTAGTCTGTAGTGCCACTGATGCTCAATATTTTTGGATGTGAGGATGGAGTATATATATTTTAGACCTATAGAACTAATATATGCACATCTTAGCATGGACTAGATAGGTACAAGTACAACTACAACCAATTTCTAAAAGATTAGGGTCTTCTTACTCCTTTCACAAATCTCATTCCTAGAGATGATTATGAGTCACTTCAAGTTTCAAGCTTGTGCAAAAGCCAAGATAAAGAAAAGTTAATTGGACTGAGGCTAACTACAAGCAAACGAGGGTTGTTCGATCAGTATCAGACAGGAAGAAACAATCATTATCAAAGAAGATTGGAATTTGGAAAGATGCTTACCTACACTGATACTTGTGAAAGGACCTTGCGCCGATGGTTGGAGGATTTATAGTGAGACTGAAGACTCTGAGACATCTCTAGGAGTATATCCAAAAGTCTTAAACTGGCTCTCTAAATCATCATTTGGTTTCTAACGAATAAAAAAATATTCTTTATATCTTTCCTACATCTAACAACTTTTCTTTATCTTGTATGCATTGTAGAGGGTTCAATGCACTTAGACTAAGGTTATGATGACTTAATATATTAATTGGACTGAGGCTATGGTCATGTGCAATGATGATATAATCATAAGTTGTAGAAACTATTACTGAGGCACGTGAATAGCTGTTTTCCAAACACTCCTATTTATGCAATGGTTGTGTGTTATTCATAAATATAATAAATTTTATAAGAATACATCATGTTTGAATGACAACCTAATTTACTTAAATGTATAGGCAGCCATGGCATGGTATGTAGTGCATGTTGGTCACGTGCCTAGGATTTATCGAACTTGGAAAGATTGCTATGCTCAAGTCAATCGCTACACTGGTAATTTACACAAAAAATACAATATAGAAGCTGAAGCTTTGAGGACCTACTATAGTCATCCGACCTATCTTGCAAACCATGGGCAACCGGCCTACTATGGTCCAATGAATTCAAACCATGGCCATCCGCTGGCACTGGAGATTGAAGAGAAGTCACCCGTCGGAGATGTGAAGATTAGGAGAATTGCTCATTGGTCTTGGAAAGATGTCATACTTTTATTATGGCTATGGTCATTGCTTTTCTTATTTGGAAGTTAATGTAGGCTTAGTTTCATAGAACAGTAGGTGGACTTTGTTGTATGTTGACTTATTATTAGACTTTGCTTTAAACATATATATATATATATATATATATATATATATATATATATATATATATATATATATATATATATATATATATATATGAACATATGCTATTAATAGTTGTCCACAGCCAAAACTAACCACGATCGTGTCACAACCATGACTCATTGTCTCCTGTTACCCCATCGCCGAAGAACAGATCGGCAACAAGAAGCGGCTAATATCGCTGGGACGGGAGAGCCGCATGATCCAACAAACGATGATGGTGTCAATCAGGACGGTGAGAACAAGCAGCCATGGACCCCGTCCGACCTGCTCGATCTGGGTCAAAATGACCAAGATGGCCAGGTAACTTTGGTATCATGTGACTATGTAGCCACACATGCTAATCAATTAAGAGGGTCATAACTTACTTGGTGTCTCTAGCAGAAGCCTCCATCGGCCGAGGAGCCAGAGGGTTCAGGTAGCTGGAAGGCCAGATCGAAGCGAGGCGTGCCAAAGATTCCTATTGGTAGGAATGCACACTGGCACATTACTGAGTTCGATGAATTTGGGGATCCACTCTCACCACCTATAGCTTTGACCAAATACAAGACTATCCTCGGGTTACTTGTTAGGAACTTCAACCCGATTAGGTACAGGAAGTGGATTGGGAAAGATGATGACCCATGAAGGGTTCCCGAAAGTGAGAAGGATTACATATGGGATGTCAAGATCCCAGAGTATTTCACTTTCCTAACCGAGTATGACAGGGAGTTAGTCAAAAAAAAAGCAAAAGAAATCATAGGGACATGCTTCAAGAATTTCAAGGGGACATTGTACAAGAATTTTGTCCTTCAAAATAAAGAGCCAGATTTCATTGGTGGACAGTCTAGCAAGCAGAAGGACTTTCGGCAGGATTTATCCAAGGAGTACTTAGCACTGAGCAGGAAGAATAAGGAGAACTCGCAGAAAGCAACGAATCCTCATCATCTTGGCTCTCATGGCTACGCCAAAAAGATGCTAGAATTTGAAGCATAACTTCAAAAGATGGATCACCTTGCTGAGGAAGGTGTTCAGGTTGAGACCGCCGATTGGGAGGCTAGATCGGTATTATATTGTATGGGGAGAAATGTACGGCACGCCAAGGACGGGAGCTTTAGCTCCACAAATCAACCCATGAGCGAACTCATCCAGAGGATCTCCCAGGTAACTGAGGAGGTGAGGTAAGGGACTCGCACTTCTAATAGGGAGAAAGACGTGCTACAGGAACCAGTGTTGTTCCTTGGAAACTAGCATTCCCCCAATAATCTAACACTTACCGGAGCCACTCGAGGGGTAGAGCAGAACGTGAGGTAGAGTATTTGAGGCGACTAAAAGAGATAGAAGACAGAATGGAAGCACAGATTGAGGCTACTGTTGAAGCGTGAGTCGAGCAAATTTTGTTGTCTAAAGGGTCAGGAGTACCACAAAACCCTACTCCTACTACCTTTAGCCCATAGTTTAGGGGTTGCAACAGCTGTGGATCAACCCCGCTCGACGAAGAAGAGGCGAATGTGCTCCATCTAGTGAACGGCATCACTGAACCCATCAATGTTAAGCTGTACAGTCGTTAGGAATGGACAAAGGACAAGGTGGCGCTCGGCCAGGCCTAGCCTATGAGAGACGGGACAATTAATGGCCACCCAATTCCATAGGGGTACGCTCACGTCACCATTGACAGAATACTTGATAAGAAGTATAACAAGATACCCATTGAGTACCCCGTAGTGGAAGACAAGCCAAAACTTGGTCAAAATGAGGGCTCTCATGTGGCCTGGCGCAAGCACTTCATTAAGCTTGACCATCAATTGTCCTCTGATGATGAGGACGACTGCGAGTCTTTGCCCACCCATGATGATCACTCAACATCTTCCAATAGAGATCACTCCCCTCCTCATCCAGAGCCATCACCCCCATGAAGAGAGAGGTCTCCTTCTATTTCTCCTCGTCCGACTCCATCTTCATTAGCCCTGAGAAAAGAGACTCCTCCTCCTCCATCTTTATCAGCGCCAGGAAAACAAAATTCTCGTCGTCATCCTCCTCCTCCTCCTCCACCTTAGCCCAAAACAAGATCAAGGACATCCTTGTAGTCGCAGAAAAGGTCCTTGGATTCGGTCGCTAATGCTCCCAAAGTGGACCAACAGAAAAGAAAAAGGCCGTTCAGTGGTAGCGTTACCACCTTGATGAAAGAAAAATTTACAACACATATCTCAAAGGAAGATTGTGTTAGTTTCTTCAATCTCTGTGCCTCACTACCTTTGTTTTTGTTGAAGTTCGAATTCGAAAGGCAAACACAGAATAAATACGCTACAACAAGAGACAAAGAAATACACAATAAAGATTTAAGGAACATACAGAAGTACGTCGTAGATAACCTAGGATTAACCATGGAAGAGGCCACGAACATCTATTATGATGTATAAGGGATGGGAACACCGGCAATGAAGTATGAAAGGGGCAATCTTTTGGTTCCCGATCATGAGTATAAAAATCTGACAACATATATGTGCCAGTTACATGAATATTACATGGCTCAAGCAACAGAGACGGACGACTTTGGTTTTGAGGTTATTATCCATTCGCCATATGTTTTCCATTATCCTGAAGAAGAGAAGTTCGATATCGAGTGGGAGTGCTTGTTCTAGCTATACCAGAAACGTTCTCTCGATGTTCAAATATTGATGTTGTGGACTATGTAAGTACCCTACACGCACGATATTACAATTAACTACTCTCTCGAGACACAAATTGTTAACTTTTGAGCACTTCCCATGATTTTATGTAGGTGTATAGCAAAATTTTACATTCTAAAAAGCAAATGGGATTACATAGGCTTCTTGGACCCCTTGCGAGTCAATGAGAGGATATGTTTAGGCCTCCATGGATGTGACGTGGAAGACCTAAAATAGAGATTGATTGCTGTTTTCGATGAATTCACGACGAAGAAGAAAAAACACATACTTCTAGCCTATAACTGCGAGTATGTGTTCTCGGTTTTTAATTTTATGCTTCTTTTTTTGTTAAGATTATTTGATAATTAGGATTCTGTGATTGCAGCAACCATTTCGTCTTTTTTTGTGTCAATCTTGTCAAAAATCTGATCGAGGTGTGGGACTCGAAGAAAAAACCATTTCATCATCTGGATGCACTGGTGGCAGTGGTGAATTAGTAAGCGATCCTAATAACATATTATTTTCTAATCATACATACCGCTTTTTAATGTTTCTCCCTTTAATGTTGCTCAGTGTCCGAAGAAGACATATCGGTGGGACGTCGGTCCCATTCAAGGTTGTCGAAATAGAGGGGAAGTACCTATCACAGCCGGCGGGAAACAATGAATGTGGGTTTTATGTAACGTGGGTAATGCTTCGCTACATCGGCGAAAAATCGGAAGAAGCTGATAAGTTGGTGTGTATAATCCCTATTTCATTTATGTCTGTTAATAATTCAATAAAATGATGTACTGTTCCTTTTTGGATATCATCTTTTTTTTACGACAACGTAAGAAATATAACCACCAAAGGCTGTTAGACATGTAGATCGTCGCACAGCAATTGGAGCTCGCAAAATTCATCTTAGCTGAGGTATTGGAAAAAGATAGAGTATTTTCCATCGCACAATCCGTGAAGTACAAGAACCAGTATGGCCTACAGCGGCTCGCCAGATTATTGTAAGAAGTCCGAGAAGCATTGCATAATCTGTGAAGTCTGAGAACATTTCTTTTTTATTTTGAGGGATCGAGATCTGGATAAAAACATTTGAACTGTAACCGTAACATCTGTAATGTTTAATATTGATGGACCTGTCGCCTAAATAGCATATATAAAGCGAAACCTGATTTCACGAAAAAATATAAATTAAAATCAATTATAAAACAATAAAATAAGAACTGGCCAACACTGCCGGTTAGCAACGAACCGGCAGTGTTGTCAAAACCATCACTGCCGGTTATCAACAAACCGACAGTGTTCTCTTGCTCAACACTGCCGGCTTGAGCCATGAACCGACAGTGTTGGCTTGTTCAACACTGCCGGCTTGAGCCATAAACCGACAGTGTAGGCTTGTTCAATGCTGTTGGCTTGAGCCAAGAACCGACATTCTTGATGCAACCATCACTGTCGGTTGAGACTACAAACCGACAGTATTGTCTATAGATCAGTGTCGGTTTTTAAGAACCGATAGTGATGTCAACCCCCTATCACTGCCGGTTCAAAATCCGACAGTGAAGAGGTTTTTAACCAACAGTGATGTTCAGATCTAAGGTAGTGTTGGATAGTTGCATTGGTCACCTTAGAGGTGCATGCATCCCAACTCTGAATGGTAGCTGCTAAAAGATTCTATGGTAAGGATGAATCTATAACCTAACATTTGCTTTTTATAAAAAGCAGGGTTTTCCTCCGTCAAAAAATAAAAAACTGAATCTATAACCTAACCCAACATGTCTCCTAATCAGTAATCATTAGGATAGCACACACGTCGTAAGCAACTTATGATGTGCTGATCATAGGAACAATTAAGAATCGCAGAGGCAAACGGCAAAGTACGGAGTATATATGCTACTCACTAGTAATTAGCAGAAGATCAAAAAGATGTAATTAATCATGGGGAAAAAGAGCTACTCAACTAACATGGGGTACACACACCTGCTGTGAACAAAAAATATGCATGCATCACTGTCTCCACTATATATGCCAGCACGGAAACGATGTCGAGGGCGCGCGCACCTGCGTCAGCTGGTGAAAGACAAGCAGAGGCAGCAGCTGCATCCACAGTCGCCGAGCTGCTGCCGCTGCTCGCCTGATCATGAGCTGCTGCTCCTGCTGCTGTGGTTGTAAATTTAACAGAGGGCTTACTAGAACAGCGCACAGGACTCTGAATTGTTCCATGAATTCCAAGAAACAAGCCAAACCAATGCAAATTTCGATTGACAAAAAATTTGAGATTTTCACTGTACCGTAGTCCTCCCACTAACAGATCGAAAAGGCTGAGATCTTGGTCGGATTCCTTGTCCAGGAACGGTAGAGGCAAGGAGGAGGAGCAGCAGTTGGAGCACGTAGAGGACACGATGTGGTGGACTTGACTCCACACGCGACCGGAACGGGACAGGAAACGGCTCCATCCATCCGGATTCCGGCATGCCGGCATGGGCACGGCGATGCCAGCGATCCGTTGCACTTTTTATTTGCACCATCATCGCATCCGTCCAACAACAGGTCTCGATCATCATGACTCAACAAGTGCATCTTTCCGTTACGGCCGGTCCCGCCTGCCGTTCACATGCCGCCGGCTCGCAAAGCACCTGCAGGCAGCTACAGGGATGTGAATTGAACCAATCAACCGTGAGGTATCGAGGACCTGACGCAGAGCGTAATAATCACAAATAAACAAAAAAAAAATCCTATGAAATCCGTATCTATAGTACTCTGATAATATATACTCTAAAACATCCCCTGCGGTCACGCAACAGCCCGCAAGAGTGTCGACTACAACGTTGGCACGGATGATAGGATTCGTGTATGAATCTACTAATCAGACCTAGTGATTCATACGACACAATAGATTACAGATGAAATCACGTAGCTTGGTACTGGTGTCAACATTGCCTGCGATGATAGGATCGGAAGAGAAGTGACGGTGGGGACGTGACCCGTGAGGGACCACTGATTGAAGAGGGTTATCAAACCCTAAGAGCGCTCCTAAAAATGAAAGGTATGGCTATTTGTTAGCAATATAGAGATACCGTGTATGAAAATCTGCTAATCAGACCTAGTGATTCATAGGATACTGTTGGGGACCAATACTAGGGTACCCGAAGAGGAGGAGCTAATGACCATCAATATTGATGTCCGGGGCGACTCCCAGCTGGTCATCGACTAAGTCATGAAGGAATCAAGCTGCCACAACGCAAAGATCGCTGCATATTGCCGAGAAGTCCGCCAGTTAGAGGACAAGTTCGACAGTCTCGAGCTCAATCACATCTCGAGATGTCTCAACGAGGCGGCCGACGCGCTAGCGAAAGCGGCGTATGGCCAAGAGCCAGTGCCGACAAGCGTCTTCGCCAGCGATCCGTACAAACCCTCGGTCCGCTACGAATAGCCAGAACATGCCGGTGATGGGCCGCCTGCCTTGGGCTCAGGGGCTAACCAGCCGTCGGCTCCATCCGACCCCGACCCTCTGTCCCTCTGGCTATTTGATGAGGATCCAGTGACAGAGCCCGACCCTCTGGCCGACTGGAGGGCGTCTTACCTCGACTACTCCTCCGCGAGGCGCTGCTGACGGACAGAACGAAGGCTCGACGGCTCGCACGTCGCGCCAAGTCCTTTGCCGTTATTGATGGTGAGCTCTGCAGGTGAAGCAACACCGGGGTCCTACAGCGCTGCATCCCCATCGAACAAGGGATGCGGTTGCTAAGCTATATCCATGGTGGGGTTTGCTATCACCATGCCACGCCTAGAACCCTGGTCGGAAACGTGTTCCGACAAGGCTTCTACTGTCCGACAGCGGTAGCCTGTGGTAGAACCGTCTAATCTAATACCTCCCAGGAGCGCTCGTCTTCCATTAGACACTAAGTACCCAAGGGGAAACACCAAATTACTCGGTTCTGTCGGGCACACCCCCGGGGAGAACCCGAAAATCCATATTTTTCCATCAGGATCACAAATAAGAGAATAAAGTTTATATCATTCTTAACCATTTCTTACATCACTTTACATGTACATTAGAGTATAATATTTATTATTATAACAGCGAAATAAAATCATATTATTAGAGTTGTAAATAATTTAATTGAACAAAGAAATATAAACATGTTAGCAGAATTACAGCGGAAATAAATATCTATTCATGACATAACGAGGCATTGATAAATGAACTATGACAACAGATTATAAAAAATTTCTATTTATAAAAACATTTGGTGAGAGTTATAAATAAAAACTATGATCGCAGCATAAAGGAAATCCTCTCTGAGCCCATCAGGAGGAATCCACACACAAAGGTCAGCTGTAGCCTCCACCTGTCACCTACAACAGGAGAAATAAAACCCTAAGTACTCAATTGTACTCGGCAAGACTTACCCGATAGGAAGAAAAGACTCCAAGGATATGCAAGGCTATCTGACTTGTGGGTTTATTGCATCTGCAGGAGCATTACTAAAAGTGCGTCCTTATATTCGATTTTTATTAATAGCCGCATTGGTTCATTAACTAACCATTCTATGTAAGGACCCGTGCTACTTCAAGCAGGTGGTAAGCAATCAGATTTCCTTTTTCCATTCCATCTTTCATCTTTCAGTTCTTACTATGGTGCAAGGCCCAAAAATAAGTCGTACCGGATTGCCCGATGATTTGCGAATCAATGCCCCCAGCTGGGTACATCAAAAACACATGCCCCGCTTGTACCCAAGGCACAAGCAGAACCAACCCATCACCCTCCTATCCTGGGTGTCCAGGTCCCATCCAAACTAGGACTCTAAACCCCCACCCCTGAGTTCCAGACTCAGTGTGGTGCAAGGACCTCCTAATCCAAAAACTACTAAGACAGTCGGTATGAAAAGAGCCAGATCCACGACAAGAGAGCAACAAAGTCTTCCAAGCGCCCATACCCAAGTATGTACTCAGGATAATAAGTCTGTGACTTGCCTCGAGTCTTATGCAACGGTCGATCCTTAACCGACACGGACAGGGAAAGCAGTGTAACCAAGCCATGCCCTGCGTCCATGGTGACACAACCTCTTACACCCACCAATACCCAAACCATATCCCTATCTGGCCACTATTTGTCCTTTCCACCATTTATATTCTCCAAGTGATAATAATATAGTAATATATTTCCTATCTCTCGCGAGTGACAGGCAATCACTCGACTTCTACCGGATTCCTATAGCATAGCACTCTACACGATCCTGCCATACTAGTAAGAGTCATATGATAATATATATATATATATATATATATATATATATATATATATATATATATATATATATATATATATGTTTCATTCAACTCCTTAAAACTTAATGCACAAATATAATTTAAACTGCAGAAAAGTAGGGGTTATGCACCGGGGCTTGCCTGGGTAAGATATATATTAAAAAGTTAGTATCTGCATTTTCAAATCATCCACCATCAACTGAATAGAAAGCCCATTGCATCATCTCCTAGAGATAATACTATTACACCATCCTCGAATTCCCAATCATCCTTTAATTGATCCGTTGATCCATCATCGTACCTATATGATATGCATTGATGCAAATGCATAGATGTAAATAATCAATGATAGCCGAAATGCTTAGAAACCCGATCACGCCTCACAAGCTAACGAGCTTGTTCTAACGGCATCCGTACTTAGACTATATATCCATATTATCGAATCAGGCATTACTTTCCAACCAAAGTTTTAGTTATACAACCCAAGTGTTTTCTTTATTTCGTTCTATCAATTTAACATTTATTCACAATAGGACATCATTATCTATTTAGCAAACTAATTATTCTGGAGCTACAAAAATTATAGTGAGTACCTAATATTGCTAGGAGCCTACTCTATAAATTTTAGATTCAACAATATTACCAATTTATCACAATAATTCCTACAAATTTATATTTTTACAATATTAAGTATCTTAAATTAATTATATAGCTTCCAAGAATATTATCAAACTATGTGAACAAAATATACTAACAGGTAGATCATAATTTTAGAAACTCAACAAAACTGGTTTCACAACTTTTGGATTTCTCTACTATTTTATATTGATTTTACAAGTTAACTAGAAACCTATTTTAGAAAATCATTTAGAAAAATGGGAAGACCGGTGGTAACCAAATCGGGCCAGCGGCCCGTGATAACGGCGCGGCTAGCTCGGCACCACGAGCACATGGACGGCCCAGTCGCGGCATCAAGCAGGCCGAGTCCGCGGATGCGTAGAGCGCGCGGCCTAACAGGCTGGAAACGGTCGGCCCCGGCAGGGGAGCCCAACCCGTGGAAGCAGGTGGGCGCATGGCCTAGCGCGACATGGCCCATCGGCACGTGCGTGGCCCAGGCGGCAGCGACGATGACACTTTTGTGAAACAGCCCCTGATCTTTCCTCAATTTAACCCACAATATGAAAACACTATTCATGTGAGTCACTGACTTTGCAGTAAGAACCCCGTATTCGTTTCTATTCACCTTTCTCACCTTCCTTCCCTTCCCATAAGCAGAGCACAGAGTAGAGGAGGTTCGGGATGAGTGGACGATAGCAGGGATGGCCACGGGGTGGTACGGCACGCTCGCGCGTGGTGCTTGGTGCTCAACAAAGAGGCACGCGAGGAGTGGCACCGACAAGACTGCTCTGGGTGAGCCTAGCATGCTCGCGCGCGCAGAGGCGATGACGCGGACACTGGGGGTAGAAAGTAGACGCTGGGGTACCGAGCGCGAAGGAAGAGCGCGGACAAGCCAGCTGGTGAGGCGTGGCTCCTCGGCAACACGGACTTGGCCGACGGCGGGAGCGAAGGCGAGGCAGGACGGAGCTTGGCACGAGGCGAGCTTGAGCCTGGGGCGCACGGTGCGGCCATGGTGCAGAAACAGGCCAGGCGGCACAGACGCTAGCAGCAGGGGCGAGTAGGAGCTGGGGCAACGACTCTGGCGTAGGCAAGGGGACTCGTGCGCGCTCACCTGCCCACACGAAGGGATTCGAGCACTGTAGGAATGGCCAAGGCACGTGTTGTGGGGCCATGGACCAGCGCGGGCCGAGGGCGCGACGCGTTCTCATGAGGGAGGCAGGGCGCGGCCATGGCGCTACGGTCCAGAGCAAGAAAGGAAAGGGCAGCGCATACTCAGGGCAGCGGGACGAGCAGCGCGCGCTCGTGAGGCGGCTTGGTGGCAGGGACGCCGCGCGAGGCAAGCAGAGGAGGGACAGCGCGGGAATGGTCGCTCGGCCTTCGGCTGACACGAGTGGTGGGAGGTGGTGCAGATCCCGATGGCGTAGTCCACCATCGCAACGAAGGACGGCGAGCCATTTGGGGGTGCTCGGCATTGGAGACGAGCAGGTGCGGCAGAGGGCAGCGTGGTCCGCAGCAGGAAGCAGCGCTAGACCACACGGCTCGGCGCTGGAGGCTCATGGTCAGAGCAGAGTAGTGGGCGACGCCATGGGCTTTGGTCCAGCGCATCCGCAGGGATAGGGCGACGGCAGGCGCGAGATGCTGCGACGGCGGGCGCGGCCATGGCGATTTCTGCGGAGCGGCGGGCATGGCGTGCGCCGACGACTGAGACAGCAGCTCGGGTGGCTGCGCAGTGATGGAGGAGCGGGGAGGGAGTCACGCTCGGGACGCAGCGACAACGGGGCAGCGTGGCGGGGAAGGCAAGCAGGAGCTTGGATCCAGCGCAGGACCAACGTACGTGGGACAATGCGAGCTTGGGAAGGGAGGGCGGCATGGTTCGCAGCGGGAAGTAGCGCAGACCATGCGGCTCGGCACGCTCGCGAGGGCAAAGCCGGCGACACCGGCGTGTAGCGGCGCTAGTCGGGCGGCTCCAAGCGATGCGGTGTGAGGCACGTGGCCACAGTGGGGAGCTACAACAGTGGCGCTGGGGCACAGCCTGGCAGGTGCTACGGCTCAGACGTGGTGCACGACAGCATGGACACGGGTGCGCTGCGCGTACGGTGGTGAGGAATCGGACGGAGCAGCGCTGGGAGCGAGTGGAGACGTGCGCGGACGGAGTGCGCGGCCGGGCAACGCGGGCGCGGACAAGCAGAGGAACTCGGTGCTCTCGCGCGCTGTGGCCAGGCGACGGTGGTCGGAAGGCAGGGAAAAAGGGAGGGAAAGAGGGACAGGTCTGGCACGGCTGGCCTCATCATTAGCGCGATGCGACTGTGGAAGGGACAACACAGCACAGGCAGAGGCAGACAACAGACAGAGAAAAGCAAGGAGACTTGTGCGGTTTGCCACCAATTTCCAGCATGCCAAAGGAAACAGGATGGGATGGCACAATGCGCCCAGGAGTGGCGTGCGTAGAAAGGTGAGAGGACACGGCGTGGGCAGGGGCAGAACCACGTGCTGAATTTCAGACGCGCAGCGCAGTGGACCAGTTCAGATGCGATTGGATGGGAGGCTTGCAATGCAGAGAAATGCAGAGCGACAACGAGAACAAGACGGTGAATAATTACCATGCAACGAGTACGTTGTACGCCAAGAAAAATAAACGAAGCTGCTGTGCTCTCTCTCTCGTCAGTTCGTGCTTATCAACATAAACCCGTGAGTATATATATCGTTCTATTTATTAATGGATTTTATTCTATTTATAAAAAGTTGCTTTTCATGCTTAATCTAATAGGACAAACCGTTCGCTAGCATCGTCGTTCGGCATTCCTAACTATCTTTACGCACTGAGTAATTTGATTTGGGCATTTATTCGAGTCCGAAAAACTAAGTCACACGCGATTCCCTTATTACGACAAGTACGTTTTATATCAAAAAATTGAGAAACTCATTTCGAAAATTTTTCTTAGCCCTAAATCGCGGTGCTAAACAAGCTCGTAACACCAGGGGTGTTACATAGCTGACGCTGAACATATTATGCGCACCTACGAAGGGTGTCAACACTACGCTCGCCAGACCACCTACCGGCTCAAGTACTCCAGACGATCCCCATCATGTGGCCGTTCATGGTTTGGGAGCTCGATCTGGTCGGACCTCTCAAGAGGGCGCTCGGGGGCTATACGCACTTGCTTGTCACCATAGACAAGTTTACAATATGGGTAGAGGCTCGATCGATCTCCGCGATCAAGTCCGAGCAAGCCGTGCTGTTCTTCCTTGACATCGTCCATCGTTTTGGAGTCTCGAACTCCATTATCACGGACAACGGCACACAGTTCACCGGAAAGAAGTTCCTCCGATTCTGCGATGAATATCACATCCGCGTCGATTGGGCCGCCGTGGTGCACCCCGCACGAACGTTGCCAGGGATGATAGGATCGGAAGAATTGACTTTGGAGACTTGAGGTATCACTGATTGAAGAGAAGAGGGTTTGTCAAACCCTAAGAGCACACCTAGAAAAATAAAAGGTAGGGCTATTTTTTAGGAATATGGAGATGTGCGTATCCTTGCTAATCAGATCTAGTAATTCAACGGACATAATAGATCATACATGATGTCACGTAGCTTGGTGTTGGTGGAAGCTTTGTTGCTAGTGATGATAGGATCCGAAGAAGTGATTCTGGGGATGTGAGGGATCACTGATTGAAGAGGGTTGTCAAACCTTAAGAGGCTAAGTGTACACCTAGAAAATGAAAGTAGAGCTATTTGGTGCAATATTGTTTGTGCTGCCCTTGCATCCGGCTTAGAAATCAACCCAATTTAAGTAACAACAAGCTTAACCTAGTCATTAGATTAAGCTGATGGCCGGGTTCCTATTCCACGCTTAAGGCATGATGGAGTCTGCATATTTATATGAGGTGGGGTTTTTTAAAGATAACCTAAGTGAAATTTCAACACATTTCTCTGCCCGTTCGCTTCGCTGAAAAAATAAGCCCAAACACTGTTCCCGCTAATTTGTCGTGGGAGAAAAACACTGTTCCGTCTGAAAAAACAAGCTGAAAAAGATGAATTATAAGAGAAACGAACCGGGCCTTAAATTTTTTTGTGCTGAACTAGTCAATACTTGCGGCAACATTTTTCTCCCTCTCCTTGGCCACCGCTGTTGTGCCGGCTTGCCACAAGGATCCCATTAAGCCGGTTGAACTCCAATAGTCCAATGTACCATGATACCAAACTCAGTTCTCAATCACGATTCCTTATCACGCCCTGAGTTAGAGAAGATAATACATGTGAAAAGATTAAATATCTAGGAATGCACAGAAAATCGAGCAAATCAGCCAAAGAATGAGAAAATAGGGACTCCAAGTGTCCTGAAACACTCAAGGACTAGGTAGCTTTGTTGCCGCGAAAATTTTGATCCACGCGACACCACGATCTAGCCAAATTACACCATCAACAAGCTTTTTACCGATCGAATGCAAGAGTTAATTAGTACATCTGGGGTTTACATTTACCCCGTTCCAAATCACAGCCTAGCTTGTGAACCGTTTACATTTACTCATAATGTGCTCTAGAATTTCTAGAGTCCGAATTCAGTGTTTCTTGAGAAAACTGGTATCAACACCCATGCTATTTTTGGGCTACGTGCCGAGCCAGCAGGCAGCCGTGTTGCCTCTCACTGTTCATCTCATGCATGGGCTGCTGGCAATGGCAGGCGCGGGGCCGCCCGCCAGGGAGGCACGGGTGGGGGTGATTGGTTGCATACAGGAAGTCATCCTAAGCCCTATCCTAGCACTCGGTGTATTTGGCCGTGTTTGATGCCTGCCTCGCATCCTTTCTATGGTCCATCTCATTTATCTTCATCTCTCCGTCCCGCATGGATCCGTCTTCGTGATTTCTACTTTTCTCGCGATGCAGGACGACGGGATGCACTCATGAAACAGAGGCCCATGTGTCATACACTCAAAACTCACATCCGAAGACAACAAAACATAACTGGGTGCACGATTTAAACATGTATGTCACCATTCTTAACCGGCTCTCCATCTCTCAGCTCCACGTCAAAGCAACCAATCTCCCGCCAACTGCACGGGGCTCCGGACACCAACTGCACGGGGCTCCGGCGGCCCGGTCGGCGCGAACGCTGCACGGCGCGGGGCGCCGCCTGCCGCTGCCATTCACGAGTCTGCCGTCCTACACTGCCGCACTGTTACCCGATGCGGTCTGCGGCTACAACCGGTACGGCGCTACGACCGTCGCCTGCTCCGAGTCCGAGCTCTCACGTCGCCCGTCATTTCAGCCGTCTCCTCAGCTCCCCAACACCCGCATACCCTGGCCGCCAAGTCGCCGGCCAGACCTGCAGGCGTGGCCTGTGGGCAGGCATGCATGCTGTGGCAATGTGGCGCGGCACAGGCCACATGCACAGCGCGCGGCACAGGCCACATGCACAGCGCGCGGCACAGCGCCAGGGTGTTCGGATGGTATAGTTTCGGTTGGTTTGTGCTTCCCCGAAACCAGCTGAAATAAGATCCACCAGCCGAACACCATGGCGAAAAGCGCCGTAGAAAAGCTCCTGTTCATCATCACTGCCTTGCTCTGCTCCGTAGAAACCATGGCGAAAAGCTCCTTTTCACGCACATGGCGCCACGTCGTCGCGGCCGGCCGTCCAGAGGCTAGCTGTGGCTGTGAATGAGCGCCTGTGTTTGGGCCTTTCGGGGTACGGGAAGGGACAAGATTTCCAGGGAGAGCTAGCCATGGACCCATGGTTGGTGGGCCGCCGTGTTTTGTTGGTTGCTGCACTGCACTCACACGCACAACTACTCCCCTCGGTCAAAAAAAAAAAAAAAATCTCGTTACCTCAACTTTTACAAAAGTCTATTTTTTTTTTCATGAACTCTAAAACCGAGTATACCACCTCTCCGAACTTTTAAAACCGTTCATTTTACCTCCTGACCGGTTATAAGCGGTTTTCAAAGACGGTTTTGTCTTTTTCTTTTTTATCTATTTCGACTAAATCTTTAAAAAATCATAGTAAATCACAGAAAAATCATAAAATAGAAAATCTAAATTTTTTGGACTCTACATGGGTAATCTGCACAGTGAACATATAATATGGTATGCTTTGATACAATTTTTTTACTGTAGCTTTAGATCCATGCTTTTCTATAATCAATTCATAGCTGCAGTTTCTATAGTCCAATTATGGTGAAATTTTTATAGTGGGCTAATTGTTGTATGCTTGAACTGTAGAAAAATTTGGAGGTTTTACCTGTGTACCATTAAAAAAGATGGCCCTTTTCTACATGCCACTAAAAAGTTTAGGCGCACCCAGGTGCCATGACACTTTTTTTGCCTCCTAAACCATTCCATTCACCTTCTATTTGATCTTCACCGTTTGACAGCCCTGACATGTGGACCCGGTCGGTGACAATGTCCAAAATACCCTTCTCTCACAATCATATCCCCTCTCTGTTCGGTGGGGCCAAGCTGTCAGCGACCTAGCACCTTCTTCCTCCTCAAGAAGAGCAGCGTGAGCTGAGGGTCTGGCCAGCGAGATCTTCATAGCCGGGGCGGTGGTCGCTCGCACGCGTGTCCGCCAGACCAGCACCGCCGAGCCCACCGGAGATCCGCCTTCTTCCTCTTCCTGCTGCTCGCGACATGGCGGCCCGCGGTGGCGGCATCCCACTCGAGGCGCTGGACGTCGACGATGCTGAGGTGCTTGACGCCAAGCCGACGTTGGGAGGCGTCGACAGTGGGCTTACAGACGGAGGCGTACACCTACGTGCACTCACGGCCATACCCGACGGCGGCCATGTGGGACGCAATGGCGCGGAGGTCTGCGATGGCGGCGGCGGGCAACAGGTCGATCTCGTGGATGCCCTAGAGTGAGCGGTAGGTGGTGCTGCGGCGGCTGATGGAGGACACAGAGTCGTCCTCATCGTTGGCAGCAGCGGGAAGGTAATTGGAGGAGGCAAAGTTGGAGCGGTCGCTGTTGATGGAGAGCGAGCTTAGGTCGGCGAGCGCCTCGATCTCGAGGTCGAGGGCGCGCGACGACAGCACGAGGCGGAACTCGTCCTCGAGCCGCGTTATGGTGACCTGCACGACGCCGCTCCCCGCCGCCGAGGACGACGAGAGGCGGCGTGGGCTCCCGACGGCCGCGGGTGACAGCGACGCGAGCCGGTGCAGGTCATCGACGGCGCAGAGGAACCGGTTGGCCTCGGCCCGGTCCCCGCCGCTATCGAATAGCATCGGTTCGTCCTCACCGGCGTCCACCAAGACTGAGTCCCACCGCATGGCTGAAGGTTGAAGAAGATCTCTTTACATTTTAGCCCTACACTTTCTATCTTATAAATTCGTTGTATAATGTGTCTTGTGAATCTTCCCGATAGCCCCCTGTTAAACTTTGCACAACTCGTTTGGTCAGCAAGGTGATGGCATTTGGGACTTTTTCCAACGCAGATTGACACCATTAGATGGAAAAGTAGATGGAATGGCTTGGGAGGGGAAAAATAAAGTGTCATGGCACCTGGGTGCGCCTGAACTTTTTAGTGACATATAGAAAAGGGCCATCTTTTTTAATGGTACACACGTAAAACTCTCTAAAAATTTCGTACTCATTGGATTGGATCATGTATAACTTAGTTATAGATTTTACCATCCATAACTAAGTTATACATGATCCAATGAGAATGAAATTTTACCATAAAAATAGTTAGCGTACAATAATTAGCTTACCATAAAAATTTTACCATAATTGGACTATACAAACTGCAGCTATGAATTAATTACACAAAAGCATAGATCTAAAGCTACAACAACAAAAATTATACTAAAGCATATCGTATTATATGTTCATTGTGTAGATCTACTCATATGGAGTCAAACAAAATTAATTTTTTCATTTTATGATTTTTTCTGTGATTTACTATGATTTTTCAGAGATTCAACCAAAATAGATAAAAAAGAAAAAGATAAAACCGCCTTTGAAAACCGCTTATAACCGGTTAGGGAGGTAAAATAAACGGTTTTAAAAGTTTAAGGAGGTGTTTTACCTGGTTTTAGAGTTCAGGGAGGAAAAGAAGACTTTCACAAAAGTTAAGGGAGGTAATGAGAACTTTTTTCCAAAAAAAAAAGAGAGACTTTAAGATTTGAACACGTTAAACTAGCTTAACTTTTGCTAAATTTTCTAAAAAAGGCTTTAACTAAATTTGTAGTGACTGTAAAAATATATTTATAACTAATTTAATAATACTTATTGTGTGTATATAACTTTAATCAAATTTTAAGTTGTTTGATCTCTCGAAAAAATAAGAATTGCATTTTTTATGGATGAAGAGAGTACGAGATGGGAATTGGAGGGAGAAGCTTTAGTACTCCATTAGATGTAGGATTGGTTGCCGAAAGCGTGGTAGCTCGGTTGGTACCTGGAGCACTCCCTCCCTTGTGCATGCTATCTTTACCATTCATTTTTTTTAAATGATCCGAAGCTCTCTTTCAATTAAAGTAGAAGAGAAAAAAAAAGAGTTCAATCTTGGCAGCTGCATAGATGTTCAAAGGCCGCCGTAGCAAGGGCAACAGTATCTCCCTGGATTTCGAACCGTAGCTCTTTTAAGTTTTGATATAAGTCAAATTTTCTGATCTTGATCAGGTTTATGGCAATGGCTTAGGCTAGAATCATTGAAGACATGTAAGCATTAACTGTTAATGTTGAATATCTATAACTAATTAAAATTACTTATATTAATTTGCACATTTTTATTCCTTCATTTTCAAACAAAATAGGTATATAGATACTATATAATATCCTTCCACTTTTGCCAAACTTATCAATACAATGATCGATACACCCATCAACTCCAAAAAGAGAAAGTTGTCCTACGTTTGGAGTAACTCAAACTTTCTTGAGTTTAACTAAATCTATTGAAAATATTATCAACATTTGTATCTCAAATATGTTTGTTATTTGAGATACAAACCTATTTAAGGTACAAATGTTGATAATATTTTGAAACTTTCATTATTTATCTAATGGTACTTATTACATAATATAATATTAGTATTTTTTATATATTTCGTCAAAGCTGAAACTGATTGACTACTTATAAAGTGAGAATGCCATTCTTTTTTTTCTTACAAAGGGAGTATTTGCTTTCCATTCCCTTGGGTGCGGGCTCCGTCTCGCCCGACCCCTTGGGTGCGAGCTCCGTCTCTCCCGACCCCTTGGGTGCGAGCTCCGTCTCTCCCGACCTCTAGGCCATGGGCTATGTCTCGCCTGACCTCAAGGCCGCGGGCTTCGTCTCGCCTGACCTCTTGGGTGCGGTGTCCGTTCAGGGATGGGGGTATATATGCCTTTCCCCTTCCTACCCAACGGTAACATGCTATTTTCTTCCTCACTTCAGCACACCCAAAACAGAGCAGGAGCTCCCTCTCTCTCACTCCATTGTTGACCTCAAACCCTAAGCAAATCCATTGATTTCTCTATCGATCCTTGAGGGATAAGGGTCCAAAACTTGATTACAGAGTAGCTCCATTGATTTCCAAACTCTAAAGAGCACTTGGTTCACGTTTTAGCCGGTGGTTGTGTTTGTTACTCTTGGAGCTTGGCTCCTAGCCGGCTAGAGCGTCGCCCGCAGAGCTTACCAACTTGTGTGGCAGCCCTGGGAGGTTTGTAACCACCTCTTGCAGCGAGTAAAATCACCCCTTATCTCAAGAGTTCACTCTCTTGACTTGAGAACAAGGTAGGACTACAAACCCCAATTCTTAGTGGTATATCTCAACAATGTGGACTTAGGCAAGCCTTGGTGGTGAGCTGAACCATGGGATAAATCTTTGTGCCATCTTGTGCTTGTATTGCTACACTTGTGTTCCTGTTGTTGAGGTGATTTCTAGAGTTTGACGCTGATCTACTTATGTGTTGTGTTTCCACCACTTTCAGTTATCGATCTGTGATCTGCTACCCTGTAGGAAGCTAAAAATATACCCGATCTAAATTTCGTTGGGATGATTTTGAACTGTGAACTAATCTCTCCAATAGGTGCGGTAGTGCTGCGCTCATAGAGCGGCAGTGCCGTGGGTGAATTTGACTTCAGTTTGAGTTGAATTTTTGCAGGCCAATTCACCCCCACTAGGCATACTAGAGATCATATAAGGCTCAATGTGGTAGTTGAATCGGGGGGCAGGACGAGCGCCACGTTGGTCGAGTGACGACAGTCATAGCCTCGCCCCAACCCTACACGTGGCACAGCGGCTAGCCACTCGAGCATGGCGCGCTCATGAAGCAGCAGCGGAAGCCAGGCCGCATCTAGCCGAGATCAGCCAACGTAGGGCAGGGACGTTGTGCGGCACCAATCGGGCGCATGGCGCCAATGGCAACAGCCCGGCCATGGCTTGAGCTTGGCGCCAGTAGCGCTCGCGTATGCACGGTGATTGTGGACTCAGGCCGAGCGACAGCAACCGATGATGTGCACGTGTTTTAAAGCGAAGCAAAGGCTACTGATCAACACGATCGGAGTTCAACCAATTCCACTAACCTAAAGCCAATACTAACACCCAACTAGCGAAGAAAACCTCACATCCAAAGAGTGACCAGAGAGGGAGAGAGGGATGTGCCAACATGAGTTCATCACGCTAAACGTCGGTTTGTGAACCGAGTACCAAATCATGGTTCACAGTGCGTTCTAAGGAGGTTTGGGCAAATTTAGAGCGAGCAACATGACATCCAACACAACTTCGACCTACACCATGCTCAAGTGCTTACTTAGAAGCAACCAACGGTACAAAAACATGGATCTAGTGTTTAAACATTTTAATTAGAATTTAAATGCCAAAATATAATTGTCTACTACCCTTCCATACTTAGAAAAGTTAAGAGTTTCAGTTGGGGCTAAGTAGCCATTAACTCTTTTGTCGCAATTTTTAATAGGTCTAAACCTTGTTAACTTCAACCAAAAAATACTTCATGCAATAGTCCATACTTTATACTAAATCATAGGAACAAAATATTTAAGCACTATTTAATTATTTTGCTCAATATAATTCGCCAAAAACAGAACTTTAATCACAAGTTCAACTCCTTGCATATTTAACGAAAAACTCTGATTTTAATTTTAGATTTGATTTTTTGAGCTCCCAAAAACACTAGTTAACAACATTTATTTTACAAAAGTTAAAGTTGTATTTTCATCTACTAAACTTGTACTTCAATTTTTATTTAAGTACTAAATACAAGTTATATTTTATTTTTATTTATAGAAATTGTTTTTCGTACCAAACAATTAAAACTACTTATCATATTTTTCTTATAAGGATTTTCATTAGCATTTTTACGCGCTAAGTAAATTAACTTAGATATTTATTTGATTTCTATCAACCACTAAAGGTAGGTCGCACAATGTTTGTTTATCATTTCATGCGTGATTTTAAAATTTTCAACTTGAGAACATATTTTGGTAATTTTCCTATGACCTTAGCCTAAGTGCTAAGTAAACTCGTAACACTAGAGGTGTTAAAGATACCCCCTCCATTCAGAAATGATAAGTATATTTTGTTCAAGGAAAACTCACTGTAAAGTTTGACCAACAATTTTAGCCAAATTATATGAAAGATTAAGACTTATAACTTGAATCTAGATTTGTGTTGATAGAACCTCCAAGATGATATTGATTTGTTTACAATTGATGATATATTGTCAGAGAAACTAAAAGTCAAAATCTATTTTGTTTGACTTTCTCCCGGTCAAAATACACTTATCACTCCTGGGGAGTACTTCTAGTATCTTCAACGTGCATTTAGTTGAACCATTAGCTCAAGGTATGACGGCTATTGTTACAGCTCATGTCTCATGACAATATCATTAAATTTTGATTTTTCAAATTTTAATCTTATTAGTTGATATAGATTTTATCTTTAAATTAAGTTGAAACTCTTCTTATTATTGTATCTTTTATTAATTATGATTTTTTTATTTTATTATAAGGACCTTAGGTCATAGAATAAACTCTTAAGTGTTACAAGAACATAAATAGTTATTTAATCATGCACCATATTACTCAATCTCGGCCTATCGGGTAGATCTTGAAGATGTACCAATGTGGTAGTGATGCCGACCTCAAGATGATATTAATATTTGAGCCTTATAAAAATTATTTACTCCAAAATAATCTCACGTACCATATAGGTATAGCCACCTTTGATCTGCACTAACTTTCTCCACTTCTCAAGATATTTGAATTTTGTTATCAAATAATTATAGTATAGCAATATTTTTATTATAAAAGACAAAAAAAATTATAATTATTATTAATATAGATGTGTCAAATTTCAGGGAAAATGTATAAATTTATCTAAAAACAATTTATACAAAATTATTTGCCATGGATATTAATATAACTTTGAACAATCTGTTAGTATTATTATATATGATCATTAAGGAAATATTTTTCATGATTGCTGAAATAATATATTATGGTAACTCTCTCATAAGTGATTTACTATAACATTATGGTAAGTATCATCTTGAATTATAGTAACTCATGTATCGTAAATGTATATTGTCATTATCGTAAATCGGTACAAATATTATTATAAAATGAGGTAGTTATAGAATAAGTTATTCTGTGGCCAGCTGCAGAATAGCCTTACCGTATATATATATATATATATATATATATATATATATATATATATATATATATATATATATATATATATATATATATATATATATATATATATATATATATATATATATATATAATGGCTCATGCATGTATACTTGATTTGCATAATAGCACAACATGTTTGTTTTCTTTGATATCGATAGAAGTTGGTGAAAGGGATCTTTGGATAACTAAAGGCAAGTTGGTCGGGGGGGGGGGGGGGGGGGGGGGTTTGAATAGCCTAATTGATTTTTTTACAAAGCACAAACTAGGCAAACTTGTTCGCAACAAAGGAGGTCCTACTAAGCCTAGGGTGAGCACTACTATACAATTCTAGTATTAAATAAAGCAACTAAGCTACGTCACTAGAATTGATAAACTATCTAGGTAAGCACTCTAGGACGATAAGTCTTGCCATCTCTATTTCTATGAATTGAAGGAGCATAATTAAAAGCACAAGTAGAGAGTGTTCAATACCACATAAGGGGGATATAACAAGATATATCCCCATGGTTCACTGACTTGACTTGCTGGTCACCTATGTCCACGTTGAGGCAAAGCTCAATGATCACCACCGCCTCTCTATCAAGACTCAACCCGCAAGTCTCAAGGATGATGTGCTCACAACTATGCAATGTCAAATCACCCCATTGTTGACCTCAAGCCCCCAAGCAAATCCATTGATTTATCCATCGATCCTTGAGGGATAAGGATCCAAAACTCAATTAGAGAGCAGCTCCATTGATTCCTAAACTCTAAAGAGCACTTGGTTCACGTTTTAGCCGGCGGTTGTGTTTTGTCACTCTTGGAGCTTGGCTCCTAGCCGGCTAGAGCGTCGCCCATGGAGCTTGCTAACTTGTGTGGCAGCTCCGAGAGGTTTGTAACCACCTCTTGCAGTGAGTAAAATCACCCCTCATCTCAAGAGTTTACTCTCTCGACTTGAGAATGAGGTAGGGTTGCAAACCCCTAAGCCTTAGTGGTATACCTCAACATCGTAGACTTAGGCAAGCCTTGGTGGCAAGCTAAACCATAGGATAAATCTTTGTGTCATCTTGTGCTTGTGCTGCTACACTTGTGTTCCTGTTGTTATTGAGGTGATTTCTAGAGTTTGACGCCGATCTACTTATGTGTTTTGTTCCCACCACTTTCAGTTGTCGATATGTGATCTACTACCCTACAGAAAGCTAAGAAATATACCTGATCTAAATTTTGTTGGGACAATTTTGAACTATGAACTAATCTTTCCTTCAGGTGCGGCAGTGCCGCGGGTGAATTTGACTTCAGTTTGAGTTGAATTTTTACAGGCCTATTCACCCCCTCTAGGCGTACTAGAGATCCTACAAGGCTCAACGCGGTAGTTGAATCAGGGGGCAGGATGAGCACCACGTTGGTTGAGGGACAACAGTTGTAGCCTTGGCCTAACCCTGCACGCGGCATAGCGGCCAGCCACTCGAGCATGGCATGTTCATGAAGCAGCAGCGGAAGCTAGGTCGCATCTAGCCGAGACCGGCCAACGTAGGGTAGGGATGCCGTGTGGCACCAATCGAGCGTGTGAGCTAGCTAGCGGCAATAGCCCGACCATAGCTTGAGCTTGGCGCTAGCAGCACTCGTGTGCGCATGGTGACTGCAGACTCAGGCCGAGCAACAACAATCGATGACATGCACACGTTTTAAAGTGAAGCAAAGGCTACTGATCAACACGACTAGAGTTCAACCAATTCCACTAACCTAAAGTCGATACTAACACCCAACTAGCGAAGCAAACCACACATCTAGAGAGTGACCAGAGAGGGAGATAGGGAGGTGCCAACATGAGTTCGTCACACTAAACGCCGAATCGCGAACTGAGCACCAAATCATGGTTCACAGCACGTTCTAAGAAGGTTTGGGCAAATTTAGAGCGGGCAACGTGACATCCAACACAACTTCGACCTACACCATGCTCAAGTGCTTACTTAGAACCAACTAACAGTACAAAAACATGGATCTAGTGTTTAAACATTTTAGTTAGAATTTAAATGCCAAAATGGTATTGTCTACTACCCTTCCATACTTAGAAAAGTTAAGGGTTTCAATTGGGGCTAAGTAGCCATTAACTCTTTTGTCGCAATTTTTAATTGGTCTAAACCTTATTAACTTCAACCAACAAATACTTCATGCAATAGTCCATACTTTATACTAAACCATATGAACAAAATATTTAAGCACTATTTAATTATTTTGCTCAATATAATTCGCCAAAAATGGCACTTTAATCACAAGTTCAACTCCTTGCAGATTCAACGAAAAGGTCTAATTTTAATTTCAAATTTGATTTTTTGAGCTCCCAAGAACACTAGTTAACAACATTTATTTTCCAAAAGTTAAAGTTGCATTTCCATCTACTAAACTTGTACTTCAATTTTTATTTAAGTGCTAAATACAAGTTATATTTTATTTTTATTTATAGAAATTGTTTTTCATGCCAAACAATTAAAACCACTTATCCTATTTTTCTTGTTAGGATTTTCATTAGCATTTTTACGTGCTAAGTAAATTAAGTTAGATATTTATTTGATTTCTCTCAACCACTAAAGGTAGGTCGCACAATGTTTGTTCATCATTCTATGTGTGATTTCAATTTTTTCAACTCGAGAACTTATTTTGCTAATTTCTCTAAGACCTTAGCCTAGGTGCTAAGCAAGCTCGTAACACCAGAGATGTTACAGATACCCCCTCCATTTAGAAATGATAAGTATATTTTGTTCAAGGAAAACTCACTGTAAAGTTTGACCAACAATTTTAGCCAAATTATATGAAAGATTAAGACTTATAACTTGAATCTAGATTTGTGTTGATAGAACCTCCAAGATGATATTAATTTGTTTACAATTGATGATATATTGTCTGAGAAACTAAAAGTCAAAATCTATTTTGTTTGACTTTCTCCTGGTCAAAATACACTTATCACTCCTAGCGAGTACTTCTAGTATCATCAACATGCATTTAGTTGAACCATTAGCTTAAGGTATGACGACTATTGTTACAGCTCATGTCTCATGACATTATCATTAAATTTTGATTTTTCAAATTTTAATTTTATTAGTTGCTATAGATTTTATCTCACTACATAAAAAACGATTTTTAGCAATGGTTTGAATTTTTTATAGGGGCGGCTGGTGATGGAGCCGCCCCTATAGTGGCGTGCTGGGGTGCCCAGACACCAGCCGCCCCTACAAATGGAACAGCAGTGGTGGCTGGTGATACGAGCCACTCCTACAAATGGGGTCTGATTTGTAGGGGCGGCTTAGTCACCAGTCGCCCCTGGAGTTGCTATTTGTAGGGGCAACTGGTGATTGAGCCGCACCAATAAATGCCCCCGTATATATAGCTTTGATTTGTAGGAGCGGCTCAATCACCAGCCGCCCCTACAAATGACCCACATATAAAATAGTTGCAGCACCTTCTTTCTCCTCGGGTCACTCACTCCAACCCGTGAAAGAAAGGTGGGGAGGCCTTGGGCACCTCCCAAAATTGCTCTACTAAGGAGGAAGGTTTTGGTCTTAAATCCTTTGGTGGAAAGGTTGTAGAAGGTAAGAAAATATTATTCCATACTTTTTTTAAAGTTTTAATGGTTGGTTAGTGAGTAATTAGAGTTTTGTTTTTCTCTCTTTTCTATGGTGCTTCAGCTACTTATGAAGCAAATTAGACCCAAGTTTTAAATGTACTAGGGTAAATTAGGGAGGGGAACAAGATCATACCCTTATTTGGTCCATGTTTCTTAATTTTAGTGAATAATTAGTTAGTTTTATGAATGTTTTATGTGCATGTGGATCTAGATCTAGGGTTTGGTTTTTTTATTAATTTTGTTTTTGTAAATTTATGTTTGATGAAATTGGACTAGGGTTTGTATGAAAGATATTGGGTAAAGTATAATTGTTGCTAATTGTTGTCTTTGAAATTGTTTATTGTAATCAATAGATATGTATTTTAATTATTTATGGATAAATAAGCCATTAATTAATTTTCCTCTACCATGGTGTGTTTGTATGCTTCGTGTAATTATATTAGATTTATATTCATATATATCTGAAGTATATACAATTATTCTCAAGTAATTATTAATTTGTTTCATTTTTATATATATTTGAATAAGTAGTCCTTTAATGTTTGTTTTGTTGTTGTTGTAAAAGACAGAGTACAGGAATTCTTGGATGTATGGTTCGTTAAGGTTCAAGGCAGGTTTCCGTGAAGAGATGGATAAATTTATTAAAGCTGCAAAGAAGCATGCAACGACATTGAAAGAGAATAAGGATACAATTATTTGCCCATGTAAAGATTGCAAGAACTATATGACATGGACAGATATGACTATCATCAGACCACATTTGATTATGCAAGGATTTGTTAAGGACTGCATAGTGTGGATTCATCATGGTAAAATGGTTATTGTTAATGATGAGGATGAGGATGAATACGACGATGAAACCATAGAATCCCTGTCCCAATATTTAGCAGAGCTTGATGCACGAATGGATTTTGAGTTTGGTAATGAACAAGGTGGTGATGCTGGTGGTTGGGATGGTAACGACGAAGGTGGTGCCAATAATGATGGTGGAGCATGTGTCGGGGATGAAGATGATTTGGAGGACATGATTCGAGCCCTTAGACCAGAGATTTTACTAAATAGCCCAAAAGGTCTAGAAAATTTAGAAAGGGTGACAAAAGCATCGAAGGAGACTATGTATGGTGTTGAAAAGGGTTGTCCGATACATTGGACATTGCTACGTTTTGTGCTTGAGCTGCTCATCCTGAAGGCTAAGTACGGCTGGTCAGACTGTAGTTTCAATGATCTATTTCATCTCCTGTCATGGGTGCTGCCACAACCAAACTCAGTTCTCGCCAACACATACCAAGCGAAGAAGGTCATAAGTCCATTGACAATGGGGGTTGAAAAAAATCCATGCATGCCCCAACCATTGTATACTTTTTCGTGGCAAAACATTCAAGTCACTAGATAAATGTCCCCGGTGTGGGGCCAGCCGATACAAGAACAATGACCTTTACGGTGGGGACGAAGCCTCCGCGGAGAAAAAGAGGAACAAGAAGGGTACAAAAAAGGTGGTACAAGAATCTCAGCCCCCAGAGGACACTCTATTAGGCAACGATGCAAAGTAGAGAAGAATTCCTGCCTTGGTAATGTGGTACCTGCCAGTGACCGATCGCTTGAAACGTATCTTCCTAAACCCTAAAGAAGCCACACTCATGACATGGTGGGATGATCAGCGCAAGGTGGATGATGAGAAGATTGCACACCCAGCTAATTGTAGTCAGTGGCAAAGGTTTGATGAGAAGCACAAAGAATTCAGCGATGACCCAAGGAATATACGGTTTGGCTTGAGCACTGATGGAATGAATCCCTTCAATGAGAGGATGAGCGACCACAGCACATGGCCATTGATCTTGACCATGTACAACATCCCAACATGGTTGTGTCAGAAGAGAAAGTACCTTCTCCTCACTATTCTTATTTCTGGCCCTAAACAACTAGGCATTGATATAGACATGTTCCTCGAGCCTTTGATGCAAGAAATGGAGAGGCTATGGAGGCATGGAGAGCAGATGTACGATGCATTCCGAAAGGAGGACTTCATATGTAGAGTAATAATATTTGTTACTACCAATGATTACCCCATGATGTTTGCTTTGTCTGGATAGATCAAAGGAAAGATGGGATGCTTGGTTTGCTTAGATGGTACTACATGGGTGTACTTGGATGCATCCAAGAAGATAGTTTACCTAAGGAACCGACGCTTTTTAAAGACAAGTTACAAGTACCGTAGCAAATTGTTCTTTAGATTTTATGACAATGCCCTAGAGATTGAACCCCCTCTGGAGAGACGTCATAATGGAGAACATGTGTACAGAATGATGAAAAACATACGCGTCGTCTATGGAAAGAAGAATCCAGATGGGACAAACAGAGATAGAATCACACTCCTGTTGAAGGAGTATCTTTTAAGAAACAATTGATCTTCTTTTAGTATCTACCTTATTGGCTAGACTTGGAGGTCCCCCATGCCATTGATGCTATGCATGTGTAGAAGAATGTCTTTGAGAGTCTCATTGCTACCTTGATGGACACAGGCAAGTCAAAGGATGGTCTGAAAGCACGGAAAGACATGGTGCAGCTAAACGTGATGTCATAGCTTCACTCGGTACCTAAGGCTAATGGAAAATACACTCTACCCGCAGCGTGCTTCAACCTAACACCAGACGAGAAGAGAGCTATATGCACTTTCCTAAGAGGGATCAAAGTCCCGACTAGGTTTTTAGCAAATGTGAAGAAGCTAGTATTGATGAAGGACTTGTCAATAACACACTGCAAGGCTCACGATTGTCATGTGATGCTAACAGTGTTTCTACCTATTGCAATCAGGGCTATAAAGCTAGAGTTCTTAAAAATGGCCATCACCCGCATGTGCCACTTCTTTTTGAAGATCTCATAGAAGACGATTGGCAAGCAAGAGCTGAGTGACCTACATGAATTTATGGTGGAGACACAAAATCAACTAGAGATGTGTTTACCTCCTGCTTTTTTCATATAATGCCACATCTCATGATTCACATGGTTCATCAGATACAAGCATTGGGCCCTTGCTACTTGCATGAAATGTGGTCCTACGAGTGGTTCATGTCGGTTCTAAGTTGATACGTGCATAATCGAGCATACCCAGAGGGCTCCATGATAGAGGGTTATAGTACTAAAGAAGTCGTCGAGTGCTGTCAAGAGTACCAAAAAGTACAGAAAGGGATTGGTAAACCTGATTCTCATCACAAGGGTAGGCTGGCTGGGAAGGGCATCAGTGGTAGAAAAGTGTTCATCGACCATGATTACAAAGAGGTGAGTCGGGTGCATTACAGTGTCTTGCAGAGTACACAACTGATGCAACCATACATTGATGAACACTTGGCTATCATTATGGCAGAGAGAAATAGCCATTCGGATGATTGGGTCATGAAACAACACAAACAATGACTAACTGCATGGTTGAAGGACCAAAATATACCACCTAGAGAAACCATAGACTCTATTACCATCAGTAGGTAAGCGGAGGGGCCATCGAGACAAGTGACATCTTGGAATGCTTATGACATCAATAGGTATATGTACTATACCCACGCAAAGGATAGTAAATATGTGAACCAAAACAGCGGCATTTGAATAGAGGCTCTCGATGGATTAGGGCGAAAGATCCAATACTTTGGCATCATTGAAGAGATATGAGAACTTGACTATGGAAGGGATATAACAGTGGCCCTGTTTCAATGCCACTGGATCAAACAACACCAACTGAATGAGATCAGATTGAGAGTCCTGGACCTCAAGAATCTAGGCTACCAAGATGACCCTTGGGTGCTTGCTTCACATGTCGCACAAGTTTTCTATATGTCTGACACACAAAGTAACCTCCCCCCAAAGAAGAAAACAAAGCACGTGGTTGCCTCTAGGAAACAGCACATTATTGGAGTTGATGGCGTGGACGATGTTGAAGCTTACAATAACTACGATGAGATGCCGCTATTCATAGACTTTCCTAAGAAGATCAGTGTTGTGGAAAAGAACCTCCCCAAAGACATATTGCCATGGGAACGAAAAGGTGTTAAGGGGAAAGTCATTATAGCAGGCTAGCTAGTTGTTGAACGTGGAGTGTTTATGTAAGTGTGTGTTTGTGTTGACACAGAATTTTTGTCTTCATGCCGAGGACACATGCAGCAAGTCAGAAGGGTCCACTCGATGGAGCAGATTCGCCTAGCTTCAGCGCAAGGGTGGTCGATCCTACACAATCCTCCCAAGATGTGCCAGTCAATTTGACCCTACAATTGACAAGGAGAGAAATCTCATCCATCGCCATGGCCAGTGGGGCATGAGGTAGAATCATGCAGGCCGTAGTAACAACAATAGACTCGACGACCCTAACTCATTACTAATATCAGTGGGGCATGAGGCAGAATCATGTAGGCTATAATATAATAATAAGATCATGGGGCTAACATATCTTTCAACTTATCTCTACTTCAATGATCTCGTAATGTGAACTGTTTATGAAAGCACTCGATATCAGCTAAACAGCCGATTCAGGCATAGCGCACAGTTAAGGTCATGCCTCCTCAAGAATGGGTCTACCAACTAATGATCCCCACTCCATGGTGCCAACAGTGGGGTGAGAGGCAGAATCCCACAGGCCGTGATGATGGGTCATGGAACAGTTTTCATTAGCCAATAGATCTACTCGAGATTGGACATGCCTTAACCGCACGCTATGCACGATTAAGATTGATGTAAAACAGCTGATAAAAGCATAATTCATCATTTAAGGTGTAGATTAGATCAACTTTAAATTAGCAAACGATGAGTTAAACAAGATATAAGGCCGATCCAGATCAATCTCAATTGGGTAGAGTGATATTGTTGTAATTAGATAAACGATGAAAGCAATAAGCAATATCGATAACTTAATGAATCTACCAAAGACTGCCATACTAAGGTAGAGCCGATAACTTGACCTTGATCTAATTCAAGCAGTGGGGTGTAAGGCAGAATCACACAGGCCATACTTGAATTAGACAAGAGTCGATAACTAGCCTATACCAGAGTCGCAGTGGGGGTCGAACGGATCGATGCAGCCATATGAATAGAGGTATAAACCATGATGGTACTTACAGACAAGCAGTGGAGGTCGACCGGATTGATGCAGACGTACTCGCTGAAGAACTCGCTGAGATCTACTCTACTCCTACTCCTAAGGGGTGGCCGGAGCCAAAAAAAATAATTGACTTGTATTTGATTGATTGTTGTTCTTTTACAATAGCCGGGGTTTGGTATTTATACCCAGAGCCTAAAACGAATCCTATTCGAGTATGACTCAATACAATCTTTGGCATAATGAAAACATTCCTAATTTAAGATAACTTGGACTCTAATCTTTCCCTTCTTGTAGAGTCCAACATATCTCATCCCGGCACCGATCATTGCCTCTGTCATTATCTGCTGGCACTATTTGACAAAAGCCAATTCTAGTGCTACATCCGAATTAGCTGGTTTCGATCCGCACACAATCAATTCCTTACTGACATGATTTTGGGAGCTCTCGAGCTTCTGAGATCCTCCTTCTAAATTCTGATGTAAACACATGCCCCCTAATTTTGGGATAAAAGTAATTTTATTCCAAAATTATCCTGCCTGCATCCCTGATTGGTCCACAGTCAGGGGTAGAGAACCTTGATCTAGGGTCCACCGTTTGTTGCCGCTTGCGTCTATTCACGAGCCTATGCCTCAAAACTTTTGCAAGAGCACCACTGTTTCATGGGCATTTGTATTCATCTTCCCGGATCGGCTATAAAATGCTCGTCTAACCCTTTTCAAGTGCTCCCAACTCCACTGGACCCTCCATGGCCTATCCCTTTGTAATAAAGATCTTAAGCGGTTAGAAGAATTCTTGTGCATAGGGTGATTGTGTCACCCATTCTAGCACCTTGTCGAATAAGAGGATCAGTTCTTGTGGCTAGAAGAAGTCTTGTGACATGCCTATGTCTTCTCACCATGCTCACAGAGCTTGTCTAATGTTTGTAAGGGCTAGAATGTGTGGACACTTTTCCCTTGTTCATTCCATCAAATGCCTATCGGGACGACCACAAGCTTCTTTCCAGCGGTTTCCCTAGTCATCGAGAAACCTGTGGGTATCAGGCAGTCTTTCCCTTTCTTTGACATAATCTTATTAATGGGCCGATGTGACTTGGTTTATGATGATCCTTGGCCTTATGGGGATCCAGACTTCCTTCAATCCAAAAGAAGCCTTGGTGGGTTGATCTTTGGTCCATGTAAATTCTATGTATCCGTCCCACAATGCTTCGTAACTTGGGAAAGTGATAAGTTCAAATCTGTTACCTTTCCATTATCCGTCCCCTAAATTCCTATTGTGTTGATCCATTTCCATCTCTGATTTCAATTTCATATCTCTAGTGAAACTGATTTTGCCTTCCTGGGCTATATATACGGGCCACGGCTGAAGGTCGAACAACAATCCGCTTCGTCTCAATCCCTTCGCATCCTCAATATAGTCCCTGTTTTTTCTTGTAAGCTTGAGATCATGGAAACTAGCAAGAGGTCTACTAAGGGTGCTCTCGACGGATCTATAACATCGCACCAGCGCCTCCATCGTCGAGAGGGTGCAGCCCGTGATGTACCCACTGCCTCAAGTCATAGGGCCGACTCCATTCGGCCTCTGGGGTCTTCCTTGTCAACAGCTTATCGCCAGCTTCCTTGCTATCCAGGGTGGTGGATCGGCAATAATGACCTGCTCGCCACCATTGATAGCCACGGCCAGAGTCTTATCGAATGTCTTTCTCTAGCAGAATCAACCTGGGCCATGGTTCGATGCCGATCGCCTACCATGGTTGATTTAGTGGATGATAAATTGGCCAAAGCCGAGGCTAGAATCATGGGAGAAATATCATAACCTTTGTTTCCTTTCAACTTCACCTTTAGGATTCTGATCATCTCCCTTTTGAACTTTTCAAATTTGTCCACTCAACTAGAGAGCCTTCAACTAGCTGCAGAGTACGTAGCAGGATTTGTCAATGCTAGAGGTGCCGTCCCAATAGTTCGCCTATATGACATCCCGAATCATGTCAGGGAGGTCGCTCTTCATGGCATCCGTCATGGTGCTGCCACGACGTTGGCTACCGCACAGGCTCATTCGGGCCATAATCTTTGGCTTCTTTCTCACGGTTTTCTGGATGCGGTGCACCCTGAGGATCACGAGTGTTTGACTGAGGATTTTCTTAGCGCCGCTGACTCCATGGCCTTCAACACCCTGGCCAATGATATAGTAGACAAAGTGTCTTCCGGCCCATAACTTGTAATAGGTGGTTTTTAGCAAACAATTTCTTCGTCTTGAGTGATTTCTCCTTTGTTTTATATTCCACATTACACGCATCACTCTGTCAGCACAATCGATACGCATTGTACCGGCTTTCACCCCTTTGGGTTTACTTTCTCGCTAGCAACGATACCCTTTTGGTATCGGCTACTAAACTGACGACCGAGCAAATTGGTTGTTAAGTATCAATCCAAATGCTAGGGTAATATTCCTTCAAGTATTTCCCATTTGATCGCTCTGCCAAATTTTCTTTCTCTTCTCAATATCTACAAGTATCACCAGGAGCATAATATTTGATCCGATAAGGTCCTTCCTAGTTGGCTAACCTTCCGCTGAACATGCTATTCCCTGACTTGATCGGTGACTTTATTTTCCAGACTAAGTCTTCTTCAGAAAATTGCTCGATCTTGACCTTTTAATCGTAATAGCTTGCAATCCTTAGTTTATTGGCTTCAGTGTTTTTTAAGAGCGTGCAGCTGAAGGCACCTCAAGTCTTTAAAGTCATCCATCACAAAAATCTAGTAGACTTCAGCTTGATAAATCATTTTGCAATGTAACACGCCTTGATCCAGTTTGAACTTCCCATAGAAAGACTACATTGTATTTATGCACAAGTCCATAAGGCGGTCATATTAGATCCTCTACTCTTGGTTATCAAGGACAACCTATTCTCAGCCTTCCCCAGAGTCTTGTCTCCCTTTTACATGTTTGAAGATCAGGTCCTGAAGGTGAAATAGGATCAGAGGAGTTTGTTTGACCGCGAAACCCCTTTGGCCAAGGGGCATTCGAATAGGCGAGAGGTTTAAAGAATCACTACAGTCGACTGATCACCTCCACTTCGACTAAAGAGCCGATTCTTTTGCAAATAACTGATTCCAGACTCCCGATCTCAATCCCACTTAGGTCTAAAAACATGGCTTTTGTCAAGAGAGCCCTTCGATCTCCTATCCTTAGTTATATGGCATCGTATTTCAACATTTGTGGAGTGGCGACTTACCTTCTATCAATTGTTGTTGCCTTTTGAGCGTCCCGAGGCGTCTGCCCATTCACTTCATGTCTTTAAATACCAACTGAGGGATTTGGCTTCAAACACCTCTCTATCTGCAACTGTTCCTTCACTTTCTTCCGTCTGCCAAAACCTTGCAGCGGTTCGATTCCTCTTTTCTATAGATTCAATCATTCCTCATGGCCAGCGAAGGTAATCGAGGTAAGCACGTGGCAGAGGAGATCCCAATAGAAGACATGATAATGAACCAGCGTCTCTGACACATAAGGTAAGATTGGCAACTCCTGTTCATGATGATGATCTGTTTTGACTTGCCTATAAGCTCATTGTGAATGATAGCCTTCACCCTTTTCCTAGGACTGATAATCCCACTGACACTGCATCTTCTACACCGGCTTTATCGTCGGGTTCTTCCAGCTCGTATGATGGTGATGATGCCTGGCGCTTCTTCCGAGAATGGAGGGTGGTCGAGGACTGCTATTTCGAGGTGATTCGGAAGAACAACTAACTAGAGATTTGTCTGGGAGTCCTCCAGGCTGCTCTTAATGCGGCGAAGGAGGAGACCAACACCGTTTGAGCATGGCTAGCTGAGTCTGATGCCGCAATAGCAGGTAAGATGAGCTCCATGAATGTTTCCATTCTGGTTTCCGTTGCCTTCGTCTTAATATTCTTCTACAATCGCTAGCCCAAACGGTGCAACTAGAGTCTCTTCAATTAGCGGCGACTATGGCCGTGGACACCATCAATGCCAAGGTGTCGGATACCGTGAGAAGGGGTACCCTAAGCAAAATCCAAAAAACGACTGCTTAGACTTCGTAAAGATCGAAACCAGCTAAACGCTGCTGGCCTCGGCCGATTCTCCGACTCGCCCGAGGCTCCAAGGGCCTCGGCCGATTCTCCGACTCGCCCGAGGCTCCAAGGGCCTCGGCCGATTCTCCGACTCGCCCGAGGCCCATCGCCGCAGGCCTCGGCCGATTCTCCGATTCACCCGAGGCCCCCTCGCTACCGACCTCGAGCGATTCCCCGCCAAAGGCCACGGCCGGGCCACCGACCCTCCGTCTCGCGCAAGGCAGGCTCGGCAGCACTCCGCCGCCTCTTCCTTCTCCCGTCCCTCTGACAAAACGTCGTGTCACATCAACTCAGCCGACTGTCGCCCCTGACGACAACCGCACGCCCGGCACAGTACAGCAGAATGGCCGATGGGACAGGAGGCAGGACTGGGCAGGGGTTACCCGCCACTGTACTAACCACCGTGACGCCCATGCCTCACCATGCTGCCAACTCCTGCACCGAGGACAATGCAGCGTGGGGAGCCACATCTGGGCTACTGTAGCCTCGGAATCAGTACCCAAGGCCAATAACTCCCCCCAAGGACCTCGACAGTTTGCTTCACGGGCTCGGCAGCCTGAGGGTCCATGACCACCGAGCCCCCCGCGATGGCTCGGCCTCGGCGTAGCCGCTGCCCCCTACGACGTCATTACACGGCAACCCGCACGTCGCCCGCCATGTCCTGCATCAAGCCGTACTGGAGCCCCACGACGCACAAGACCGAGTACGACCAGCATGTCGCTTCCGCACGTCCCATCGAGGCGCTCAACCACTCCGACAAATCACACGACGGCGCAGTGCAGCGACGTGGCAGACCAGACGTCCGTCACGTCAGCACCCTGCCATCCACGACGGGACTGTGCAAGGGTTACCGGCTACTGTGCTGCCTAAACTCCTGCACCAAGGACGGACACGACGTGGGGAGTCAGAACCGGGTTCCTGTGACCTCGGGGCCAGCGAACCGACCGCTCCGCCCCGCTCGAGACCCCCGATGAGCCTCGGGTTCCGCCTCGCCCGAGACTCCCGGAAGGGCCTCGGGCGAACTGGCCATGCTCCGCCTCGCCCGAGGCTGGGCTCGTCCCGCAATCTCGTCACCTCCGCCTCGAAAGTCACTCTGGCAGGCTATCGCATCCAATTAATGCACCCAGCTGCCCTCACTACGAAAGCCACGATCGGCAGTATACCACGACAGGACAACGGTCAAACCGCCTTTTTACCATCCCTTACTGACAATACAGGGCACCATATCCTGTAGACGCATGTTCGGCACTGTTCCGCCCAAATCAACTATCGGCGATGGCCGCCCAGACCTCACATTGCCACCCGCTAAAGGCCTCGGCGCAGCAGGCCTCAGCACAGTGGGTCTCGGCCTCAGCACGATAGGTCTCGACACAGCCTACTACAGCAGCCACCAGGCCTCGGCATTTCACCAAGTCAACAAAAGTACAAGAGCGCAGCATGTCGTCAGCCTTGAAGACCATACCGACTAGACATCGACTGGAACTCCCACGACGCCATACTGCTTCAGGGAGCGGAATACGTCAGCAAATAGTAGCCTTCTCATGTACCTCTCGCTTCCTCCTTGTAACTATAAAAGGAGGTAGCCAGGGCCATTTCTGGGGGGCGGGAGGACAAACGCACCGATAGAATCACGCACTCCCACGCTGCTTGGGAGCAACGTCCCGAGCAGTTCGCACCACCCTCGCCGAGACCTGGGGCTAGCTCCCTCTCTCACTCAGCTTGTAACCCCCTACCACGAGCACTCTGGTGCAAGGAATACAAGATCGATCTCTCAGACTGGACGTAGGGCCTCGACTGCCCGAACCAGTATAAACCTTGTGTCTCTTTGCATCACCATCCGGGATTAGGGACACGCAGTACAAATTCACTCGTTGGTTGAGGGACCCCCGGTTCCAAAACACCGACAGTTGGCGCGCCAGGTAGGGGGCTCTGCGTGTCAGCTTCGTCATCCTAGCAAGTTCCGGATGGCAGACCACATACGACCATTGTGCCTCGGCACCATAGTTTGGTTCGGGAGCCTAGAGTTCATGTCTCTAGGGCATGAGTACGACATGGTGCTCCTCGCTCCTCGAACCCCACCGTCCGACGACGAAGTCACGCCCCGGCAGCCCAGGCGTAGGCGGCGTCCGGGCGGCCGCTCTCGCCACGCTCGCCGGGCACGGCGCGAGCAAGGCCACCCCGACGCTACGCGAGCCCGGGGCAGCACGACACTCCCCGCCGATATCCTGCGACCAGCTGTTGGTACGGGGTCCCTGACTGGGGACCTGTCTGACCTGAGCCTGGACAAAGGAAAATTGCCAGGGGCTTACGACGATGCCCAGTCATCTAACCCCGCTCCGCCACTCCCTGAAGAACCGACCCCGGCGGGGCAGAATCTGGAGACGGCCCCGTTCCCATACCCCTTTGGGTTGAGAAATGCCGCCACCTACGCCTACGCTTACGCTGCCGCTCACGAGCACCCCTCGGAACACCGCCAGCGCTTCGCTCTCGACCTAAGCACCCACTCCGACCCCTCGGACGAGGACGAGGCGTGGCCCGGGGTGGATTTCTCCGAACTCCACAACCCTGGGGCTTTACGCCAATTCTTGGCCGCAAGCGACTACTGCCTCGGCTATTCCGACTCCGACGACGAAGGGACTTACGATCCATCCCGTGAGTGCTTCCACGTCGGGCTCGGGATGCCAACGGTGGGCGAAGAGGAAGAAGGGACAGGCATTCATTCACCGCCCCGGGCGGGGACGGGTGGTGCCACGCCTCCTCGCCTCGCAGCCCCGGCAGCACGGAACGAGAATCTCGTCCACGGGGGGCATCGTCGCCCAGACCTGGAGCAGCTCCGCGAGCTTCAGGCCAAGGTCGAACAGGACCGACTCCTTCTGCAACAGCTCCGGGACACTCTCGAGCAGGAGCAGCGAGGGCGCGGTGAGGGCGGAAGAGCCCGAGGGCGGGCCCGCGACGTTCATCACCGCATTAACGACAACGAGGGCGGAGAGCCACCCCCAATCTTTAACCGCGCTAGCCAGAATGTCGCAGCTGCTGCGATGCTAATCCGAGCGATGCCCGAGCCCTCCACCACCGAAGGGCGACGGGTCCGCGGAGAGCTCCGCGACCTCCTCGAGACCGCAGCAGTGCAGCAAGCCGAAAGTTCCGCCTCCCGCCGGCGCGGAGGCACTTCGGAGCAACCCACGGCACGACCTCGCCAAGGCCAGGATGCCTCGATCCGTCCCGAGCCCGCTCGCGCGCCGACGGTCAACAGGGCCCCCTCGGTGCGCGACCGACTTGGACACCAACACGAGGTACAAGGCGACCACGAGGTAGTTGGCAGGCGACGGCGCCACGACGACGGAGCCGCCCGAGGCTACCACCCGCACCGAGGCGGTCGCTACGACAGTGGTGAGGACCGCAGCCCCTCCCCTGAGCCGCCAGGACCTCGGGTCTTCAGCAGGGCCATCCGCGTTGCTCCTTTCCCCGCCCGGTTCCGACATCCGGCCAACCTCACCAAGTATAGCGGCGAGACGAACCCTGAGCTGTGGCTAGCTGATTATCGCCTGGCTTGTCAGCTGGGTGGCGTGGACGATGATCTGCTCATCATCCGCAATCTCCCTTTACTCTTGACGGACTCGGCGCGAGCCTAGCTTGAGCATCTCCCCCCCTCGCAAATCCACGACTGGCGCGACTTGGTTAGGATCTTCGTCGGGAACTTCCAGGGCACTTACGTGCGCCCTGGGAATTCCTGGGATCTCAAGAACTGCCGCCAGAAGCCGGACGAGTCTCTCCGAGACTTCATCCGGCGCTTCTCCAAACAGTGCACCGAGCTACCCAGCGTCGGTGACTCGGAGATCGTCCAGGCTTTCCTCTCCGGCACCACTTGTCGGGACTTGGTCCGAGAGTTAGGGCGCAACGTCCCGCGCTCTGCCGCCGCGCTCCTCGACATCGCCACCAACTTCGCCTCGGGCGAAGAGGCGGTGGGGGCCATCTTCCCCAACAACGACGCCAAGGGGAAGCAGAGGGACGAGGCCCCCGAGGCCTCGCCCACCCGCGTCCCTAAGAGAAAGAAGAAGGGCCGCCCGGGAAGGCAGGAGGTCCTCGAGGCCGTTCACGTCGCCACAACGGATCGCAGGAATCCCCGAGGCCCCCGCGGCCCCGGGCTATTTGACGACATGCTAAAAAAGCCCTGTCCTTACCATCAAGGCCCGGTGAAGCATGCCCTCGAGGAATGCACCATGCTCCGGCGTTACTACGCCAGGCTCGGGCTCCCCGACGACGATGAGGCCAGGAAAAGGGGCGCCGGCGAAAGGGACGGTGATAAAGATGATGGGTTTCCCGAGGTACGCAACGCTTTCATGATCTTTGGCGGACCCTCGGCATGCCTCACGGCGCGCCAGCGAAAGAGGGAACGCCGGGAGGTCTTCTCGGTCAGGGTAGCCACCCCCCGGTACCTCGATTGGTCTCGGGAAGCAATCACCTTTGACCGGGATGACCACCCTGATTACGTTCCAAACCCCGGGCAGTACCCACTGGTCGTCGACCCGATCATCGGCAACACCCGGCTCACCAAAGTGCTCATGGACGGAGGCAGCGGCCTCAACATCCTCTACGACAACACTCTGGAGCTCCTGGAGCTCGACCGATCACGGCTCCGAGGCGGTTCCGCGCCCTTCCACGGCGTCGTACCAGGAAAGCGCACGCGACCCCTCGGACGCATCGATTTACCCGTCTGTTTCGGCACTCCCTCCAACTACCGCAAGGAGGTCCTCACCTTCGAGGTGGTGGAATTCAAGGGGGCTTACCACGCCATCTTGGGGCGCCCGTGCTACGCCAAGTTCATGGCGATCCCCAACTACACCTACCTCAAGCTCAAGATGCCAGGCCCCAACGGCGTCATCACCATCGAGTCCACGTACGAACATGCATACGACTGCGACGTCGAGTGCATCGAGTACGCCGAGGCCATCGTGGAGGCCGAGACCCTCATCGCCGATCTCGTCCAGCTTGGTGGCGAGGTTCCCGACGCCAAGCGGCGCGCCGGGGCCTTCGAGCCCGCGGAGGCTGTCAAGCACGTCCCCGTCGACCCCGCCGTCCCCGACGGCCGAGGACTGAAGATCAGCGCCACCCTCGACAGCAAATAGGAGGCCGTGCTCGTCGACTTTCTCCGTGCGAACGTCGATATGTTCGCATGGAGTCCCTCGGACATGCCAGGCATACCAAGGGAGGTCGCCGAGCATGCCTTAGATATCCGGCCAGGCTCCAGGCCGGCAAAGCAGCGCCTGCGCCGGTTTGACGAGGAGAAGCGCAGGGCCATCGGCGAAGAAGTACAGAAGCTTGTGGCAGCCAGGGTTCATCAAGGAAGTATCCCATCCAGAGTGGTTGGCTAACCCTGTACTAGTCAGGAAGAAAAGTGGCAAGTGGAGGATGTGCGTGGACTACACTGGTCTAAATAAAGCATGCCCGAAAGTCCCATTCCCACTACCACGAATTGACCAAATCGTCGACTCCACTGCAGGATGCGAAACCCTCTCCTTCCTTGATGCGTATTCCGGTTACCACCAAATCAAGATGAAAGAGTCCTGACCAGCTCGCGACTTCTTTCATCACTCCATTCGGCATGTACTGCTACGTAACCATGCCGTTTGGCCTCAGAAACGCAGGGGCCACTTACCAACGGTGCATGATCCAAGTCTTTGGCGAACATATCGGACGAACCGTTGAGGCCTATGTGGATGACATCGTAGTCAAGTCCAGGAAGGCCGGCGATCTCGTCGACGACCTGGAGGTTGCCTTCACATGTCTCAGAAAGAAGGACATCAAGCTCAACCCCGAGAAGTGTGTCTTCGGGGTCCCCCGAGGCATGCTCTTAGGATTCATAGTCTCGGAACGTGGGATCGAGGCCAACCCGGAGAAGGTCTCGGCCGTGACCAACATGGGCCCGATCCGAGACCTCAAAGGCGTGCAGAGGGTCATGGGATGCCTTGCGGCCCTGAGCCGCTTCATCTCCCGCCTCGGCGAAAAAGGCCTGCCCCTGTACCGCCTTTTGAGAAAGGCCGAGCGCTTTTCTTGGACCGCCGAGGCCGAGGAAGCCCTCGCCAGGCTCAAAGCACTGCTCACCAACCCCCCCGTCCTGGTTCCGCCCACCGAGGGCGAACGCCTCTTACTCTACGTCGCCGCGACGACCCAAGTGGTCAGCGCGGCCGTAGTCGTCGAGAGGCAGGAGAAGGGACACGCTCTGCCCATCCAGCGACCTGTCTACTTCATCAGCGAAGTGCTCTCCGAGACTAAGACACGTTACCCGCACATCCAGAAGTTAGTTTACGCCATAGTCTTGGCTCGACGCAAGCTGCGTCACTACTTCGAGTCCCACCCGGTGACTGTGGTGTCGTCTTTTCCTCTGGGAGAGATAATCCAAAACCGGGAGGCCTCGGGTAGAATAGCCAAATGGGCTGTCGAACTCATGGGGGAGACCTTGTCTTTCGCGCCTCGGAAAGCGATCAAATCACAGGTCCTGGCCGACTTTGTAGCCGAGTGGACCGACACACAGCTGCCACCCGTTCAAATCCAATCAGAATGCTGGACCATGTACTTCGACGGGTCTCTGATGAAGACTGGGGCCGGCGCGGGCCTGCTCCTGGTCTCGCCCCTCGGAATACACATGCGCTACATGATCCGGCTTCACTTCGCCGCCTCCAATAATGTCGCCGAATACGAGGCCCTCGTCAACTGGCCTGCAAATCGCCATCGAACTTGGAGTACGACGTCTCGACGTACGGGGTGATTCGCAGCTCGTCGTCGATCAGGTGATGAAAGAGTCAAGCTGCCACGACCCCAAAATGAAGGCGTACTGCGCGATGGTACGTCGTCTGGAGAACAAGTTCGACGGTCTCGAACTCAACCACGTTGCACGAAAGTTCAACGAGGCCGCGGACGAACTGGCAAAGATGGCGTCGGCACGGACCCCGGCCCCTCCGAACGTCTTCGCCAGAGACCTCCACAAGCCGTCCGTCGACTACGCCTCGGCGACGGAAGAGGACCCATCGACCGAGCCCACCGCAGGGCTCGAGGCCCCCTCTGCCGTCGAGACCCCGCCAGCCGAGCCCGAGGCGATGGCGATTGACGAAGAGCCTCCCAAGACCGACCAAGGAACGGACTGGCGAGTCCCTCTCCTTGATCGCCTCGTCCGAGGAGAGCTTCCTGCTGACAGAACCGAAGCCCGACGGCTTGCGCGACGCGCCAAGACTTACGTCCTCTGCGACGGCGAGTTATATAGGCGCAGCCCATCTGGTATTCTCCAACGATGCATCACCACCGAGACTGGCCAATCCTTACTTCAGGACTTACACGCGGGAGTCTGCGGGCACCACGCGGCGCCTCGGGCGCTCGTAGGTAACGCCTTCCGCCAAGGTTTCTATTGGCCAACGGCGGTGGCCGACGCCACAAAGCTAGTACGCACCTGCGAGGGATGCCAGTACTATGCTCGACAGACGCACCTCCCGGCCCAAGCCCTCCAAACCATCCCCATCACATGGCCATTCGCTGTGTGGGGACTGGACATGGTTGGGCCTCTGCAGAAGGCACCCGGGGGCTATACCCATCTGCTGGTAGCTATCGACAAATTCTCTAAATGGATCGAGGCTCGTCCGATCGCTCAGATCAAATCCGAGCAAGCGGTGCTGTTCTTTACGGATATCATCCACAGGTTCGGGGTTCCTAACACCATCATCACTAACAATGGGACACAATTCACCGGGCGCAAATTCCTAATGTTTTGCGACGACCACCACATCCGGGTGGCCTGGGCGGCCGTAGGGCACCCAAGGACGAATGGCCAAGTAGAGCGTGCCAACGGCATGATCCTACAAGGCCTTAAGCCAAGAATATTCAACCAGTTGAAGAAGTTTGGCAAGAAATGGCTTGCCGAACTCCCGTCAGTCATCTGGAGCCTAAGAAATACCCCGAGCCGAGCCACGGGATTCACACCGTTCTTCCTGGTCTATGGAGCCGAGGCCATCCTCCCCACTGACTTAGAATACGGCTCCCCGAGGCTACAAGGCGTACAACGAGCAAAGCAACCGCACTGCCCGCGAAGACGCCCTCGACCAACTGGAGGAAGCCCGCTGACGTCGCGCTACTACACTCAGCCAGGTATCAGCAAGCCCTACGACGCTACCAAGCCCGGCGCGTCCAAAGCCGGGACCTGAAGGTGGGTGACCTAGTGCTGAGACTGAGGCAGAGCAACAAGGGCCGCCACAAGCTGACCCCACCCTGGGAGGGGCCGTATATCGTCGCTCAAGTGCTGAAGCCCGGGACCTACAAGTTAGCCATACGAGAAGGGCGAAATCTTCACCAACGCTTGGAACATAGAACAGCTACGTCGTTTCTACCCTTAAATTTCCAAACGTTGTTTACAATTGTTTCTCGAAATAAATAAAGAAGCGTTCTTAATTGTTATATCTTTCGAGGAACCCCCTTATAGACAAATCGGCTGTATAGAACCCAAGGACCGAAAGATCGTCTCAAGGGCGAAAAGGCCGGCCGAGTCGTGAGAACGGCCTATGCCTCTGGGCTACGGCAGCTCCCTCACCACCGTTTCGCCCAAAGGACAGCTTAGGTTCCGAGGAAGTTCTTTGCAGAGAGGTTATCTATCGATAGGGGCTCGACGTCACTATAACGCAATAAGGGAGACTCGGCTCTGCCTCTGCAAAGTCGAGCCTCCCTCGGGGGCTAAAAAAGGGGGAACCCCCCTAAGTCCCGGACACCATTTCTCAACCGTTTTTCCGAAAATTTCCACACCAAACTCTCTCGCGCTCCGACGGGACCTTCGCAAGAAACCCAAAGACCAAAAGCCTGTCTAGAGGCCAAAGGGCCGGCTGAGTCGTGAGAACGGCCTACGCCTCTGGCTACGGCAGCTCCCTCACCGCCCTTCGCCGAAGGACGGCTTAGGTTCCGAGGGATTTCTTCGCGATCGGGACAGAGGGCACGAACTTAGAAATAGAATGGAAAACGTTAAGAAGCACACATACGCAAATACTTTAAGGGCCTCGACGGCCACAAAAAAAACGTCACGATTCGGCAACTAACTCGATCCGGTTACATGGCCCCTTTTGGCCCAGGTCAAAGCTCAAGGATCGGCGGCCGGCGCGGGAGGAACCACCTCTTCTTCGAACAGCTTGGCCAACGCGGTGCCAGGTGCCTCGGCCGCCTCCAACAGCCTCACGACCTCTGCATCAGCCTCCTCGTCATCTTCTGGCAACACGTAGCCGTCGCTGACAGCCTCGAGGTTGATGGCGTAGTGCGAGGAGACGACGGCCAAGGCGCGCTTGACACCCGTGTGCAACGCCCCTCGGAGTCTCTCGCGGACGTGGCCGCTCAACGCAATGAGGCGGCTCCCAAGGGAGCTAGCTGATTGGACCTCCTCGACGTCCAGAGCCTCGCAGGCAGACCGGACAGCGCTGCGCAGCGCCTCGTGCTCCCGGACCTCGACATCCAGCGCTGCTTGCGCCGCGACGGAGGCCTCAGCCGCCTGGGAGGCCTCTTTCTCCAGATCTACGTCGCAACAAGGGGTCAGGAGTCAAGCGCGAACCAGGACAAAAAGAGCAAATGGAACGAGGAACATGGTTCAGCGGAACTTACCCTCGGCCTTGCCCTTCCAGGCTGAGACCTTCGACCCGAGAGGCCTCGGCCGCCTTGGTAGCCTCTGCCAGGGCGACTTTGTCGCCTGATGCTCGCTCTGCTCCGCACCCAGCTGCCCGGCTGTAGCCTTCGCAGAGGCCGTCGCTTCTTGGGCCCGAAGCCTGAAGGAGTCTCGCTCCTCCTCCAGTTCCTTGATCTTGGCCACCAGAGGGGCGGACTGCTCCTTAGCCATGGCCAACTCCGCCTGAATGTTGGCACAAACGAAGGCGGAGGTCCTCCACTTCCGCACTCCGCGCCGACAATAGTCCCTGGGCATCGGCAAGCAAGCCCTTCTGGCGCCGGAGCTGGTCCCAGATATCCCTCTCATTTCGCAGGAACACCGATTTCCCAAGGGATCGGGTCTCGAGCTCCTAAGGAGGCAGAACAAAAAACACACGTCAAAACACTGCGAGCGGGCTCGGAGAGAAAACAACGCGGCACGAGAGGGGAAAGTACTCACCCGAGTGACACCAGGCAAGTCCCTTTCCATGACAGTCATCGCTGTCTGCAACGACCGCACGGCCAATCGGCAATACTCCTCGAGGGTATCCCAACGCCCCCCCTCGGCGACGTCCTCAAGGGCGAACACAGGCTCCCCCTCGGGATCAGCCTGGTCCCGCCAGAAAACACGCGGGAAGTTCCACCCACGGGGCTCGGGCCGTAGCGGGACAAGGGGCCGAACTCCCCTCGGCAGGATCTGGGACTTGTTGCTTCCGCGGTACTGGCCGCCTCGACGTCCGCCGCCCTCCTTCCCTCGGGAGGAATCATCAGACGAGATTGTCTGAACCAGGGGCGGCGCCAAAATTTGCCCCGTCTCCACCTCCATCGCCTCGGTCTCGACGGACCCGAGGGCTCTGGCCTCCGCCATCTCTACCTTGATGGCCTCGGCGTCCACCGCCCTGACATCGGAGGTCGTGGGGGCTCCGGCCTCGCCCTCAGTGGCCTCGGCAATAGCAGACGCCCCAGCCTCCTTCGCGGCCGCCTCGGCCCCCTGTTCCTGGGCAGCCTCCTCCTCCACTCGCTCCGCGGCCGCCTCGGCCCCCTGTTCCTGGGCAGCCGCCTCCTCCGAAACGGCCTCACCCGACGCCGCGCCACGTCGCACGCCTGCCTGCGCCTCCGCTGCCTGATGGGCGGAAGAGCTAACGTTCACCTTGAGCGCCTTACGGGGCGCCAAGGGAGGGTCTCCCACCAGAAGCGTCTGGCTGCAAGAAAAGACACTCCCAAGGTCAGCATGCAACCAAGGGGCAAACAAGAAGCGGACTCCGCCAGGAAAGACGCTTACCGCGAACGGGGATGCAACCGCTTCGACACCGTCCGCCTCCTCTGCAACGGCGGCGGTGGTGGCAGCAACGCGGCCTCGGTGTCCACCAGCGCCAGCTGGTCCCCGTCGGACCCCGGCACCTCCTCGACCCTTCGCGGAGATAATGGGGTCGCCCCCACCGTCACCCGCTCAACCTCCACCGTCGAACCCATCGGGCCGACGGCACGCTCCTCCGACACCCGCGCCTCGGGTGTGCCGGCCTCGGCGCCGGGACGGGCCACCACTGGCCCCGGGACACCTCCTCCTTCTCCTAGGGGCGTCAGGCTCCTTGCCGGCGCCCCGGGAACCATCTCCCTGATGTCGGGGAGGTGTTCCAGGCAGGCCGTCCCCACCTCGCACCCACCGCCGTCGCTCGAAGAATCCGACACCGACGGCGAGGGAGACGGCTCCAAAGGGAGACCGTCGAGCCTCTGACGCCGGCGACGGGCGTCCAGCTTTTCGCGCGCGAGGATCTTCTTCGTGCGCTTCGCCTCCTGGGCATCTTTCTTCTTCTTCTCCTCCTCGGCACGCGCCCTGTTCACGGATCGCCGCCGGGCGTCCTCAGGAACGGGCGGCGGGGAGCCTCGCACGTCTCTTATCCCCTGTGAGAGCGACGAAGTAAGACAACAGACCAAAAAGGCGAAAAACAAGAAGGACGCGAAAGCCTCGACAACATCCAACTTACCAGCGAGACATACCCCCGCGACGGGCGCATCGGGAACGGCATCAAGTCATCGAGCCTCGGCTTCCCGTCTACCGCCTCCCTCACCCGACGCAGGGTCTCGTCATCGGAAAGGGCGAAGGCGGACATCTTGATACCGGCGACCGGGTCGCTCGGCGTCATCTCGAACAGCCGCCGTCGCCGGGCCATTAGCGGCAACACCCTCCGGTGGTGAAAGGCCGCCACGACCACGGCCGCCGAAAGGCCGCAGTCACGCAGCTTCCCCAAGGCCCTCAAGAGCAGTTCCAGCCTAGGCTGGTCGACCTTGATGACGCCGTACCCCCATTTCTCCGGTTGACTCTCTACAACCCGCCCGGTATAAGGGGGAAGTCCTCCGCCGTCGTTGCGGAGGTAGAACCAGCCGTCATACCAACGACGGTTGGACGTCGACAGCTGGGCCGGGATGTAGAGGGACTGCCGGTCTTGGCGCACGTGGAGGGTGCAGCCGCCGGCCCTCTGCGCCTTCCGAGCCCCCCTCGTTCCCCCCGGCTTGGAGGTGAACGTCGCTCGGAACAAATGGAGCCACAACTCCCAGTGGGGAGCGATCCCTAGATACCCCTCGCAGACGGCGACGAAGATGGCCGCCTGCGCGATGGAGTTGGGGCTGAAATTGTGCAGCTCCACGCCATAGTAGTGCGGGAGTGCCCGCATGAAGCTATCCGCCGGCGACCCGAAGCCTCGCTCGTGGAAGACGACGAAGCTCACCACGTAACCGTCGCGCGGCCTCGGCTCCGACTCGTCCCCCGGAGCAATCCACTCCGGCTCGTCGGGGTCGGTGATCGGGCGAAGAAGACCGGCCTCCACGAGCGACTGCAGCTTCTCCTCGGTGACGTCGGACCGCTCCCAGGGATCCGCCGGGAGGATGACGGGACCACCAGCCATTGCGCGGCGGAGGACGCTGCTACAGCGGTAATCTCTCTCCCTCTCTCTTTCGATCTCTCGCCCTCACACTTCTCTTCCCCGGCGCTCTATGCTCTCAGCGACGGCACGGAGGCAGCAAAGGCGAACGCGGAAAAGGTAAGGAGGGAGAGGGCGAGGCTGTTTGCGTATTTATGCAGGGACGAATCGAAACCACCGGGCGACGAAATCGGGGAAGTTTCCCCCAGGAAATCCGGCGCGGTTATCCAGATCCGGTCTTACCACCCACTCCTTCCTCATTAATTGCGCGTACAGTTACGTCCCGTCGACTGACGCCACGTCACGCCCAACCGCAGCAGCAGCAGGCGCCGTCCCACCTCCCCGGAAAAGCTGCCTCAAAAGGCGCGCCTGCCGTTGCTAACCGCAGGGAGAGAGGTAACCCCCACCCGATTCCTTTCAGGCAAAGGGACCAGGCACCGAGCCCGTTACGGTCCAGGGGTTCGAAGGCTGGGCCCTCAGGGGTTTCGACAGCCGCCCCAGGACAACAGAGTCAGGGGCGACTACGGGCGAGCCTATGCGAGGCCGAGCCCCAAGCAAGCGAAACGCTTGGGATGCCCTGTGTCGTGTCCGAGACCGGCAGGGAAGTCTCCGAATGGGATCCCACCGTAGGGAGGCACCGAGCCACCGAGGCCCAGCGAACGGCCTCGGCACCCACTAGAGAAACCCTCCGGTACTCTTGGAGCGCGTCTCCGGACCGCTAGCCGACCCCCAGCGAACGGGGTACGGGCCTCCACTCGGACTTACCCGATAACAGCTCACCGGAAATGCCGTCGCTCGCGCCCACCGAGGGTAGCGTGGCATCTTCCACCCCTCCTTCCGAGCGAAAAGGAAGCGCGAGGGTCGAACAAAAAGTCAGGAGAATCCCTGACGGCCCTCTCGCTCCGCGTAGAGGCTAGGGGACTCTTCCTGCGACACATTGCCGAATCCCAGCGACTTGGGCTCGCACACGAGGGGGCTCGGCAATACAAACCCTCCTTCCAAGCGAAAAGGAAGCGCGAGGGTCGTTCAAAAAGCCGGAAGAACTCCTGACGGCCCTCTTGCTCCGTGCAGAGGCTAGGGAGCTCCTTCTGCAAAAAGACGCCGAGACCCCGCGACCTAAGCTCGCACCCGAGGGGGGCTCGGTAGTCAGACCCTCACACGCGAGGGGCGAACCAAAAGCCAGGGGACCTCTGACCGCTCTCTCGCTCCGCGCGAGAGACTCGGGGGCCCTCCTGCAACTTTGCCGAGACCCAGCAGCTCAGGCTCGCACACGAGTGGGCTCGGCAAACAGCCCCCCCCCCCGTCCGAGCGAAAAGGACGGGCGGGGGACGGGCAAAAAAGACGGGAGGACCCCTGACCGCCCTCTCGCTCCGTGCGGAGGCTCGGGGGCTCTTCCTGCATCCGAGATAAAGACAAGCGACCCAAGCCCGTTACGGTCCAGGGGTTCGAAGGCTGGGCCCCCAGGGGTTTCGACAGCCGCCCCAGGACAACAGAGTCAGGGGCGACTACGGGCGAGCCTATGCGAGGCCGAGGCCCAAGCAAGCGAGACGCTTGGGATGCCCTGTGTCGTGTCCGAGACCGGTAGGGAAGTCTCCGAATGGGATCCCACCGTAGGGAGGCACCGAGCCACCGAGGCCCAGCGAACGGCCTCGGCACCCACTAGAGAAACCCTCCGGTACTCTTGGAGCGCGTCTCAGGACCGCTAGCCGACCCCCAGCGAACGGGGTACGGGCCTCCACTCGGACTTACCCGATAACAGCTCACCGGAAATGCCGTCGCTCGCGCCCACCGAGGGTAGCGTGGCATCTTCCACCCCTCCTTCCGAGCGAAAAGGAAGCGCGAGGGTCGAACAAAAAGTCAGGAGAATCCCTGACGGCCCTCTTGCTCCGCACAGAGGCTAAGGGGCTCTTCCTGCGACACTTTGCCGAGACCCAGCGGCTCAGACTCGCACACGAGGGGTCTCGGCAAAACAAACCCTCCTTCCGAGCGAAAAGGAAGCGCGAGGGTCGAATAAAAAGTCGGGTGAACCCCTGACGGCCCTCTCGCTCCAGGCGGAGGCTAAGGGGCTCTTCCCGCAGCATCGTCGAGGCCCTGCGATCCGAACTCGCACCCACGGGCCCGGCAAACACAATGTAACTCCCCACTCGAAAGAGAGAAAAGCCCCTGGAGAAGTGAAATCACTCCTCCAGGGCCTCGGGGGCTACACCCGGCGGGTGCGCTCGCGCGCACCCACCGAAACCCCGAAAACAAAACAACATCCCGACAGGAACTATCAAGAGCCAATTCTCGTCAGAACCTCAGGGGGAGTGCCTCCACTCCCCCAAGGCTCGGGGGCTACTGTCGGATACCGTGAGAAGGGGTACCCTAAGCAAAATCCAAAAAACGACTGCTTAGACTTCGTAAAGATCGAAACCAGCTAAACGCTGCTGGCCTCGGCCGATTCTCCGACTCGCCCGAGGCTCCAAGGGCCTCGGCCGATTCTCCGACTCGCCCGAGGCTCCAAGGGCCTCGGCCGATTCTCCGACTCGCCCGAGGCCCATCGCCGCAGGCCTCGGCCGATTCTCCGATTCGCCCGAGGCCCCCTCGCTACCGACCTCGAGCGATTCCCCGCCAAAGGCCATGGCCGGGCCACCGACCCTCCGTCTCGCGCAAGGCAGGCTCGGCAGCACTCCGCCGCCTCTTCCTTCTCCCGTCCCTCTGACAAAACGTCGTGTCACATCAACTCAGCCGACTGTCGCCCCTGACGACAACCGCACGCCCGGCACAGTACAGCAGAATGGCCGATGGGACAGGAGGCAGGACTGGGCAGGGGTTACCCGCCACTGTACTAACCACCGTGACGCCCATGCCTCACCATGCTGCCAACTCCTGCACCGAGGACAATGCAGCGTGGGGAGCCACATCTGGGCTACTGTAGCCTCGGAATCAGTACCCAAGGCCAATAACTCCCCCCAAGGACCTCGACAGTTTGCTTCACGGGCTCGGCAGCCTGAGGGTCCATGACCATCGAGCCCCCCGCGATGGCTCGGCCTCGGCGTAGCCGCTGCCCCCTACGACGTCATTACACGGCAACCCGCACGTCGCCCGCCATGTCCTGCATCAAGCCGTACTGGAGCCCCACGACGCACAAGACCGAGTACGACCAGCATGTCGCTTCCGCACGTCCCATCGAGGCGCTCAACCACTCCGACAAATCACACGACGGCGCAGTGCAGCGACGTGGCAGACCAGACGTCCGTCACGTCAGCACCCTGCCATCCACGACGGGACTGTGCAAGGGTTACCGGCTACTGTGCTGCCTAAACTCCTGCACCAAGGACGGACACGACGTGGGGAGTCAGAACCGGGTTCCTGTGACCTCGGGGCCAGCGAACCGACCGCTCCGCCCCGCTCGAGACCCCCGATGAGCCTCGGGTTCCGCCTCGCCCGAGACTCCCGGAAGGGCCTCGGGCGAACTGGCCATGCTCCGCCTCGCCCGAGGCTGGGCTCGTCCCGCAATCTCGTCACCTCCGCCTCGAAAGTCACTCTGGCAGGCTATCGCATCCAATTAATGCACCCAGCTGCCCTCACTACGAAAGCCACGATCGGCAGTATACCACGACAGGACAACGGTCAAACCGCCTTTTTACCATCCCTTACTGACAATACAGGGCACCATATCCTGTAGACGCATGTTCGGCACTGTTCCGCCCAAATCAACTATCGGCGATGGCCGCCCAGACCTCACATTGCCACCCGCTAAAGGCCTCGGCGCAGCAGGCCTCAGCACAGTGGGTCTCGGCCTCAGCGCGATAGGTCTCGACACAGCCTACTACAGCAGCCACCAGGCCTCGGCATTTCACCAAGTCAACAAAAGTACAAGAGCGCAGCATGTCGTCAGCCTTGAAGACCATACCGACTAGACATCGACTGGAACTCCCACGACGCCATACTGCTTCAGGGAGCGGAATACGTCAGCAAATAGTAGCCTTCTCATGTACCTCTCGCTTCCTCCTTGTAACTATAAAAGGAGGTAGCCAGGGCCATTTCTGGGGGGCGGGAGGACAAACGCACCGATAGAATCACGCACTCCCACGCTGCTTGGGAGCAACGTCCCGAGCAGTTCGCACCACCCTCGCCGAGACCTGGGGCTAGCTCCCTCTCTCACTCAGCTTGTAACCCCCTACCACGAGCACTCCGGTGCAAGGAATACAAGATCGATCTCTCAGACTGGACGTAGGGCCTCGACTGCCCGAACCAGTATAAACCTTGTGTCTCTTTGCATCACCATCCGGGATTAGGGACACGCAGTACAAATTCACTCGTTGGTTGAGGGACCCCCGGTTCCAAAACACCGACACAAGGGTTCCCTCATTGACGCTCGTCTCTAAGACATCCTGGTCCATGTCTAGGAGATTGCCCTTCACGGCATTCATCATGGTGCATCAGTGGCGCTAGCTACGGCGTAGGTCCAAACCGGGCATGATCTCCACACCATGGAGGTTGGCTTCTTGACCGACGATGGCCCTAAGGGACATGAAGATCTGATAGAAGATTTCACCACAGCGACAGAGGCCATCGTGGACATCACACCCGCTCAGGATGTGGTGAAAAAGGTCTTTGACTAGTTTGTATTTAGGATAAATTGATGAATGAAGACTCCTGTTCCTTTATGATTGTGCTTTAGTGTGACATCCTTGCGTATGACTATTTTTGTTTTTTGTTTTTGCTCTATAGGTGATACATATCGTATCGGCTTTTATTATCTTTGAAGATTTTTACTTTTTGAACTAGAGGCGATACCCTCCTGGTACCGGCTATTGGAGTTGAGAACGAATTGGCTATCAAATTCAGATGTCAGGATAACATCTCTTCATGCATTTTTCATTCCAAAGATCAAACGATCGATCAATCCAAGTCAAGCATCCTATTAAGCAAAATAGAACTTCTCTTAAGAAATCCAATAGCTCTGAATTGCACTTACACTTTAATTCAGCATTCATATACGTCGGCCTAAACCCATTTCCAAGACTCAATGTTTATTTTTCCTTAACTCAATGGCCGATGTGACGCCATGATTATCGATTAAAACAAACTTTTAGAGCCAATTGCCTAAACTGGCTTAATCCTGATGAAGCCTCCTTCCCATGTTTTGCCAGAAAGGCATTCGAAGTCTCCTAATTCCCAAAACACTGGATCGGCTGTTGTGATGCTCACAGACTCATCAGCATGAACCACCTCGACATCATCCCCATGCCATTGAATTAAACATTGATGCATGGTTGATGGCACGCAATAGTTTGCATGAATCCAGTCACGACCGAGGAGTAAACTATATGAGCCTTTTCCATCGATGACAAAGAACGTGGTGAGCAGAGTTTTACTCCCGATTGCTAACTCGACGTTTATTGCCCCCCGGGTCTTAGATGTTTTTCCTCTGAAGTCTTTAAGCATCATGTCGGTCTCAAGTAAATCTCCTAGTCCCTTGTCAAGCTTACGAAAAGTAGTGTATGGCATAAGATTGACAGAAGTACCTCCATCCACTAACATTTTGTTCATTGGCTTCCCATCAACAAAACCTTTCATGTATAAAGCCTTCAAGTGTCGATGTTTGACTGGCTTATCAAATATCGCTTGGTGTGTAACCATCAACTTGGCAACCATCTCTTCATACTCTAATTCATTGAAGTCTGAGTAAACTTCCTGATCTGCCGGAGCTCTGAATTCTGATGGCAACAGAAAAGCCATTTGGATATTAGCCGATGGTTGCTTCTTATCAACTATTTGCTTGGTACGCCATACTTGAGTTTTACCGGATGGCTGAGCCTGTTCCATCTCCTTATTCCTTAGGCATTGCACTCTTCTTTTCTAGCTTCTTGTTAAACCTCTGGGCCACCATTGGCCTTCCTTCCAAACATGTTCCCTCTGGTTGCTTTCTTCTTCATGATCAGCCCAGTCTTGGTCAACAACTCTTTTTCCTAGCCGATCATGAATACTTTTTATTTTTTAAGCGCTGATCCATGTTATTATGATGATATGCATCCTGGGCATGGATAGACCGGCGGTTGACTTGAGATTGCATAAACTCCCAATATTGATTGCTGCATTTTGGACAATTATGTCTGGTAGGCAATTTCAAACCTTCATTCTAGCAGTATCTAAAGAAAGGACAATTCTAGTGTGATTCGGCTTGCTTCCTTTCATACCTCTCTTCTTCTAGTTGATGTTGGTATTCTTGATCCTCTAACTATCGCTGATAATCTTTTTCCTTCTGCTGCTACCACTTGTTTAACAGGATCCGAGATGTGACTCGTGACTTTGTCTCTCCATCCTTTGACATTTCCCCCTATTCATATCGGCTCCTCTGCTGATTACGACATTTTCTAATCTCTCTATATTCATCAGCCAATATTTGCATCTTGGGATCAACTGTTTCAGCTTCTCTCGATTTGGCCGATGTTAGGACCTTAGTTTTTCCTTTGAATAGCCCAACATCAACCATATTTTGATCTCCTAGGAAAGGATTATCATCCACCTTCATCTTCTGAGGCGTATCAAACTTGAGCCTCCCTTGCTGAATAGCCCTCTGTATATGCTGCCAGAAAATTCTACATTCATTGGTGGAATGAGAAGTGGCATTATGGAACTTGCAGAACTTCTTATTCTTCAACTGTTCAGGAGGCAACATGACATGATTGTCTAGTAATTTGATCTAGCCCTTCTCAAGTAAGAAGTCAAAGAGCTTATCTGATTTTGTGACATCAAAGTCATAGCTCTCCTCGACTCCTCTTCCCTAAGGATTTGGCACCATTACTGTCTTCTTGCCCCAATTCCATTCAGCTGTAGCAACCTCCTCTTCTTCATCTTCATAGCCACATCTACTGAGTATAGATCGTAAGCTTCAGCCATGGTAGTACTCTTCTAGAATCGGGTATCTCTGTGCATACTCTAGAATTGGCTATTGACGGCTACTACTCGTTGAGCCAATTGACCCAAGTTGTCAAATTCTTATCCTAGCAGCTTTTCTTTCTACATTGGCAACATTCCATGGATAGCTAAAGCAGCTAGCTGATCATCGGCCAAGTTCAATGAGAAGCACAAGTTCCTAGTCTCTCGGAATCTCTAAAGAAACTCAATGCCCGATTCATTAGTCCTCTGTCTCATGGTTGTCAAATCGGTTATCTTCTTTTCTCTAGTCCCAGTATAAAAATATGTATGAAACTTCTTTTCTAGGACAGCCCAATTCGCAATGGAGTTGACTGGTAGTGACAAAAACCAAGTGAAGGTTGGCCCTAATAGGGATAAGGAGAAGAAATCAACTCGATGGGCATCCTCAACTGACGCTTCACCCAATTATGTAAGATACCGACTGACATATTCTATTATGCTTGTACTGTCTTGACCGGTGAACTTGGCGAACTCTGGGAGCCTATAATTTGTAAAAAGAGCGACCAAATCATACCATTCTAGATATGGGTGTTTGTATGAAAAGGTCAGCCCCTTTGGCTTCACACCGAACTGATTCTTCATCATCTCAGTTACCTTCAACAACTCGTCAGCTTGCGGATTTGGGTTTCTTGGTACTTGCTGACCTATCTGTGGATTGAAATCCTATGTGCCTTGATATCCTGGATTTGGCATCATATGGAGGGTGTTATAATCCATGCCATAGTGATAGCCTTGTGGAATCTCAATCTATTGGGTCCTTTGTTGGCTCACTGCTTGAAGTCTCTGATTATAGACATAAGGATCTATATCTCTATAGATCCTTTGAATTGATGGTGCTATTTTTTGAGCCAACGATGGTATGTGGCCTGATGTCCCAAAATTGATCACCAGATTCTGACCTTGCCTCGCCGGCTGTTGCACATGCTGTATTGACGGTCCAGGATTGTATTGTATCTGATTCGTAGTAGTACCTAGAGTTTGTTCAGATGAACCTTGAAGTGTCTGGACATCACCATTATCAGTTGGTTGTAACACCCTAAATTTTACAACAATTGAAACTAGGGAAAAATTGATTTACTAAGCATTTTTGTGAGCATTTAAGTTTAGGAAGAATAATAAAATTTATCAAATTAAAATTTAATATAGGTTAACAATAATTAATGTGCATTCATGCTGCTGCATATAAATTTTTGGAATGGTTTGACTTGAACCCAAGTTTGAATATGATTTGAATTCTTGCTTTCAAAATTTGCTTTGGAGAGTAATTGGAAAAAATGGAATTCTCTTCCTTCTTCTTTTCGGCCCGAAGGCCTGCTGCTACCGCGGTCCATCTTTTTCCAGAGCCGGCCCGCGCTCTTCACTGATTGGGCCAAAGCCTGGTTTCCCCGGCCCAGTCGTGCAGCCCAGCTTCGCTGGCACCAGCCGCGAGCCACGCCCGCGCAGGCTTCCTCCGCAGCTGACTGGCCGGGCCCACGAGTCAGACTCATCTCCTTCCCCTTGTTCGTGTTCCAGGCGGACACTATGCCGTCGCCGATTGAGTCCGCCTCGGCCACGCTCTCCTTGACGTCGCGCTCAAGTTTTCCGCGCCCCATAAATAGCGGTCGTGCCCCTCCTCTCTCCCCAATCTCATCTAGCGCCCGTTTTCTTCGCCGAACAGCCGCAGCCGAGCTCCGATCCATTGCCGCCGCCGACCTCCGCTGTCAACTCACGCCGGACCGCCCCAACTGCCTCTCGGTCCTCCATTTCGGGTCCGGTGAGTTCTCCGTTCCTTCCTCTCTCTCTCTCTGTCTTTTTCTTTCGACGTGTAGCGCGCTGCGAGCCGTGTACCATGAGCTCCGGCATGCCGGCCATGGTGCTGCCGTGGTCAAGCCACCGGCGTACTGTGCCGGCTGGGTTTTTTTTTATTTTATTTCGGCTGGATCGATTCCCATCCGTCGGTTTCTAATCCGACGGCTTATAAAAGAAGATACCCCTTCGCTGCCTATTTTTCAAATACGCCCTTATAACTATTCCAGATTCAACCCGCGGTCCTTTGCGCGTTTCACAGGTTACGTTTCTTTCTTTCGAAAGCGTATTTTGGTTCGGTTTTAATGAAATACGTTTTCAGCTATTCACAGTTTTGCCATTCAACTTGTTTTAGCCGTAAAATCTCCGTTTTAACTCCGATTAGATCCGTTCAAGTTGCGTTGGGTTCGTAAATAAGTAATCTACACGTTTATGCTACTGTACAGTAGGTTTCCAACTTTTATAATTCGAGCTTAGATCTAATCTATTATTTGTCTATAGGAAATCTTGTTTAAACCATAACTTTTCCATTTTAGATCCGATTTTTGCGATCTTCGCGTCTGAGTGTTCATAGCGAGACGTAAATTCATTTTCCAAACTTTTCATCTTGATTCTTTGCTGTTGGTGTACTGTTCTAATCTGTAGCCTTGTTTGCTTTGCATGATTGCTCCTGGATGCTTGTATGTTGCTGTGGTTATCGAGTATAGACGGTGAGCAGTTCTCGGAGGATCAAGGGTACGACTTTGACGAGCAGGACCAGCAGGTGTACATTGCTCAAGGCAAGTATAGCATGGGATCATCCTTGTTTCCTATTCACTTTAATTCATTAAATTCATATTGCATGTGTCGCCTTGATAGGGATTTCTTAGAATTGAACTATTACCTTGTCACCTATGGGGTATGCATATGGGTAGCTTTGCTAGAGCTCAATTGAACCATGATCTTGTAACTTGACTAATGGTATATGCAATAAACGCTAAAATATGACTTTTTAGCAACATGGAAACAGGGGGCTGGAGTGTTTAGCTACTTTCTAAATGCTTCAGATTCCTCTCCCTAAGGACTTATCTGTAAGTGATCATCCGGGACTTACAGTACAGCTGTGAGGGCTACATGGCTCTGGCTTTAGCTCAGTATGAGGACCTTTTCTAGCTTGTTAGTGGTTACCTTTATTGGCGTAAGAATGGCTTGACGAATCGGGAATAGGACAGCCTCTACTCTTATGTGTATAGCCGTGAAGGAATTGTGCCATTTGACAGGGGGGTTCCTATAACTGTTTGCCAAGTGAATCTAATGGCCCTAACTTGTTAGACGAACCTTTGAAAGGCTTCATAGTGACCCCTGCCTGCTCACCTTGGAAGTGTTTTGGGAGTTATAAACCCGGGCTTATGGGAATCACGACTCACAGTGAAAGTGTACAACCTCTGCAGAGTGTAAAACTGGTATATCAGCCGTGCTCATGGTCACAAGCGGCCTTGGAACCCTTATGGAATAGATGAACACTAAGTAACATTTGTTTATGCTATTCATTATTCATGTTTACATTTGATCATGTGTTTGGCAATGGGAATTGAAACAACTTGATGTTACTCATAAGCTAAAATTGTGACAACTAAAAGCTGAACGCTGTTGAACCGTGTCTAGCCTTTTGAGCCTCATGAACCCCGTGTTACACTTGTTGAGTACGACATGTACTTACGCTTGTTTATTTTCATTACTTGGATAAAAATCCCGGATGGGTAACAGATGACCTTGAGAATGATGATTTCCCTGAGGACTACTAGACTTGTGGTCAACCAGTCGACGTCCCTATGAATTGGAGCTTCCGTGAGAGATCTTTTTATTATTTTCGCTATATTTACGTGATAACTCTGTCTTATTCGTGATGTAATAAACATTTGTGATGATACTATTCATAATTTGTCAGCTTATGTGTGCGACTGATCTCTGGGCGCACATAAGATTTTGCACTCCATTTTATCCTTAAAATTGGGTGTGACAGATTGGTATCAGAGCCATATTGACTGTAGGACGCAAGCCTAGTTAGCAATGGTCATTTTAGCTTCTTTTGCTTCACTCATTTCATGCTTTCTATCTCACCCTTGTTATTTGCCAAAGTTTTATGCTTCTTTTGCCTTCTTCTATTATGAAAATTACTGCTTCTAATCTAACCTAACTAAACCTAATTCTATAGATGCCTCGTGCCCACAAGACTGCCCGCATGAGCACTGGAGGGTATTACCCGCCACAAGGTTTGTCCGTGGATCCTGAGGAGGAAGAACCATAGGAGCAGGAATTGGATTCGCCAACACCGCCAACGCCTGAGTCCACACCTGAGCCAACCCATGATGACCCTCAAGAAGTTGAGATCGTTGACTTGTCCGAAAACGAAGATGAAGACATTGTTGAGGAGGATGAGCCGATCCCATCATTGGGGTGGACAACAAAGGTGTGGTATAAGCCGGGATGTGAATACTCCGTTTCACATCACCGACTCTTGAGCCTGCTGCAGACATACTACAGTGACTGGGATGCAGCTGTAGAATACGCTTGCGAAGAGCATGCACACCCTCTTGAAGACACCTACTGGAAGGTTAGGGTGTGCATCACCATCAAGGATGAGCAGAAAGGTGCGTATCAGCTGGATTCAAACTACGCACACCATGGTCACCGCGCTACCATGGAGGACGGCATAGAAGATGCAGCCGCTGAAGCTTGCATAGGCCTCCGTGGTCGCCGATTCGAGGTCATGAAGGATGATCAATATCGATTCCTTCCTCATCAACACCCAGAATTGGGATGGGCGATGATGGACCCGCAGGGCACGGATCCAACCACGGAAGCGATGGTACACTTTGGTTACGAGGCTGTGTCAAGGATTCGCCGGTTGGAGGATCAATTGAAGGTTCAGCAGAAAGTAATCAAGAGGCACCAGCAAGTGATAGACGAACAAAGGGGGTGCCTCAATTTGCCAAAGATGTATGAGGAGATTCCTCATAAGTATCGCCCCTAGATGTTGGAGTCCCTCTTTATGTAATAACACGATAGAAGAACGAGTGAGTCGAGTTGGGTCGAGTTTTTAGTGCGGTGTGAACATTGTGTGCTTAGTTGATTTATTATTGTGTTTATGCATGAGTTGGATCTTTGTAATGTGTGCTGGAACTTTGTGGGCATATCCGCAAGTTTCATATTTAGGAATATTAAAGTTTGGGTCAATAAATAAATAGTTGGGTTAGCTACATCATGTTCTCTCGGAATCTGTTTCTCGGAGCAGTCTGTCATTACCGCAATGCCAATTAAAATGTACATGACCAAAAATTATGAAATTTTTATGGGAAAAACTAGACTTAATTATCTTTCCAATGCCTCTGGAATCACCCCCATATCTGATCTGGTTCGAGAGATATCTCTGTTTCAAGTTGAAGTTTCTGCACAGTCTGGAATCTAGGAACAGTTTCGGTTGTATCCTGTTTCTGAGTAATCTAACGACAGCATCTGGAAAAGTGGTCTGAATACAAGTTGTAGAAAATTTCGTAATCTTTCCAACCATATAAAGTACATCCTATTTGGATTTCTGGAACTCGAGATATGACTGTTTTACAGAACTGCTGATGTAGAGACTCGTCCAAAAAAAATTTCAGAATGTATTCTAACTTGGAAATTTATAAATTTGGAATATTTGATAACAGATGTCTGGAAGAGGAAGAGGCCGAGGTCGTGGAGGTGTTCCCCCACATCCACCACCACCACCACCGACTATTGAACAACTCTTGGCAATACAGACGCAGCTCATGCAAACGTTGGTGCAGAATCAGCAGAATCAACAGGGTGGTGGAGCACCACGTGATAAGCGTGGTGAATTCCTGAAGGGCCGTCCCCCGGTGTTCTCTCGTGCCACTGATCCACTAGAAGCAGATGATTGGCTTCGTGTAGTGGAGAGGCAGCTCAACATAGCTCAATGTGATAATCAGCAAAAGGTGTTGTACGCTTCAGGACAACTTCAGGGAGAAGCTCAGGACTGGTGGGAGTCATTTGAGTATGGACATCCCGCCAACGCACCTCCTGTTACCTGGCAGGAGTTCAAGGACAATTTCAGATCTTATCACATACCAAAAGGATTGATAGAGCTCAAGCAAGAGGAGTTCAGAACTCTGAAGCAAGGATCCATGTCTATCGCTGAGTACCGTGACAAGTTTGCTCAGTTGTCACGCTATGCTCCTAATGAAGTGGCTGATGATGCCGATAAGCAACGCCGCTTTCTCAAAGGTCTGTATGATGGTCTACAGCTCCAGCTTATGTCAAACACCTACCCCAATTTTCAGACGCTGGTAAATCGCGCTATTGTTATTGACAACAAGCACAAGGAGATGGAGGCCAAGAAGAGGAGGCTTCAGGGACAAGCCTCTGGGAGCAATACTCGTTCACGTACCAACCCTCAGCAAGGCTTCCAGCAGAGGTTTCAAGGACCACCCAGTCAGTGGAATCGTGGCCAGTATCCTCAGCGCAACCCGAACCAGCAGCAAGTTAGCAATGCACGTCCTCAGCAACAGAGTGGTCCACAGACACCACGATAGGGAACCCCCAACAGTACCCCCATGGAGACAAGTGCACCTAGTACTCCCAACGTATGCTATCGTTGTGGAGAAGTTGGGCATTATGCTAATCACTGCCCTAGGAAGCAGAATCAGCAGACACCCCAGGGTCAGCAGAGTAATCAGAAGGGAATGCCGCAAAAGCCAGCACCCAACACAGGGAGGGTGAACCATGTGTCTGCCGAGACGGCGCTTGCGGAACCAGAAGTCATGCTTGGTACGTTCAATGTCAACTCAACCCCTGCCACTGTTCTTTTTGATTCCGGAGCTTCGCATTCATTTATATCGCAAGCATTTGTTAGAAATCATAGCATACCATTATGTGCCATGCAAAATCCCATATTAGTAAACTCACCGGGTGGAAGTCTGCAAGCTTCATATCGTTGTCTGCCGACTAGTTTAACTTTAAGGGGGGTAGAGTTCAAAGTGAGCCCGATTGTGTTGAGAGCATCTGGTATAGATGTGATTCTGGGTATGGACTGGATGATGCAACAACAAGCAGTGATTCAGTGTAAAGAGAAGGTTGTGGTTGTGACCGCACCAAATGGAGAAAAAATCAGTGTTGATGTTGTAATACAAGCACAATCAACAGCCATAGTGAACCAGCTTGATGATAGCGGCAACAAGGAGGACCCAGTGGTGGATGAATTTCCAGATGTGTTCCCCGATGATTTGCCAGGTATGCCACCTGACCGTGACATTGAGTTTATTATTGAATTATTACCTGGAACTGCACCTATAGCTAAGCGTCCATATAGAATGGGGGTTAATGAATTAGAAGAACTTAAGAAACAAATAAAGGAGTTACAAGAGAAAGGTTTTATTCGTCCTAGTTCGTCACCTTGGGGAGCACCGGTTATATTTGTTGACAAGAAGGATGGTACTCAGAGGATGTGTGTTGACTATCGGTCACTCAATGAAGTCACTATCAAGAACAAGTATCCGTTGCCTAGAATTGATGACTTGTTTTATCAGTTGAGAGGTGCTTATGTTTTCTCTAAGATTGATCTTCGTTCTGGCTATCATCAATTGAAGATTCGTGCAACTGATATACCCAAGACAGCTTTTACTACGAGGTATGGGTTGTATGAGTATACCGTGATGTCCTTTGGTCTGACCAATGCACCTGCCTACTTTATGTACTTGATGAACAAGGTGTTCATGGAGTTTTTGGATAAGTTTGTGGTGGTATTTATCGATGATATATTGATATTCTCCAAAACAGAAGAAGAGCATGCTGAACATCTGAGGTTGGTCTTGCAGAAGCTCAGAGAACACAAGTTGTATGCCAAGCGAAGCAAGTGTGAATTTTGGTTGAAGGAAGTTTCTTTTCTTGGTCATGTTGTCTCTAACGATGGAATTGCAGTAGATCCCGGTAAGGTGAAAGATGTGTTGAATTGGAAGCCACCAACCGATGTGGGACAGATTCGTAGTTTCTTGGGATTAGCTGGATACTACAGGAGGTTCATTGAAGGTTTCTCTAAGCTTGCCAAGCCAATGACAGCCTTATTGGAGAAAAATGCTAAGTTTGTGTGGTCCGAGAAGTGCCAGGCTAACTTCGAAGAGTTGAAGAAGAGGTTGACTACAGCCCCAGTGTTGACTTTGCCAGATCTAAACAAGAGCTTCTCGATCTATTGTGATGCATCTCGTCACGGACTTGGATGTGTTCTTATGCAAGCAGGCAGAGTAGTGGCTTATGCATCCCGCCAGTTGAGAAAGCATGAGCTAAATTATCCTACTCATGACTTAGAGTTAGCAGCAGTGGTTCATGCTTTGAAGATATGGAGGCATTATCTCATTGGACATAAGAGTGACATCTATACTGATCACAAAAGTTTGAAGTACATTTTCACTCAGACGGATCTGAATATGAGGCAGCGTCGATGGTTAGAGTTGATCAAAGATTATGACCTAGAGGTACACTATCATCCGGGGAAGGCAAATGTTGTCGCCGATGCTCTTAGTAGGAAGAGTTATGCCAATGAGGTGCAAGTGACATCGATGTCAAGTGAGTTGTGTGCTGAGATTACGCTGCTGAATTTAGGCTTTGTCACTAATGCGGTGGAGTTGGTGTTGGAGCCTAAATTAGAGCAAGAAATACGTAAGGGTCAGTTACAGGATGCAAAGTTGAAGGAGATAGCAGAAAACATAGTGATTGGTAAGGCACCAGGTTTCCGCATGGACGATAATGGAACTCTGTGGTTTGGGAAAAGACTGTGTGTGCCTGAGGATAAGGCTATACGTGAGGCAATTCTTCGTGAGGCACATGAGTCTGCTTATTCTATTCATCCTGGAAGTACCAAGATGTATTTAGATCTAAAAGAGAAGTATTGGTGGTACGGACTCAAAAGAGATGTTGCTAAATATGTTGCTTTGTGTGATACCTGTCAGAGGGTCAAGGCTGAACATCAAAGACCTGCAGGATTGCTACAACCAATGAAGATACCTGAGTGGAAGTGGGAAGAAGTTGGTATGGATTTTATAGTTGGGTTACCACGTACTCAGAGAGGTTATGATTCAGTCTGGGTAATAGTGGATCGTTTAACTAAATTTGCTCACTTTATACCGGTCAAGACTACTTATAATGGACCAAGGTTAGCTTAGTTATATATGGAGAGAATAGTGTGTCTACATGGAGTTCCCAAGAAAATTGTGTCTGATCGAGGTACTCAATTTACATCTCATTTTTGGCAGCAAGTACATAGTTCGTTGGGAACCAAGTTGAATTTTAGTACAGCATATCATCCTCAGACAGATGGGCAAACTGAGAGAATTAATCAGATATTGGAGGATATGTTGAGGGCTTGTGCATTGCAGTATGGAACAAGTTGGGATAAGAGTTTACCTTATGCAGAGTTCTCGTACAACAACAGTTATCAAAAAAGTCTCAATATGGCACCATTCGAAGCTTTGTATGGACGAAAGTGTAGAACCCCGTTGTTTTGGAACCAAATGGGGGAAACTCAAGTGTTTGGACCAGATGTTCTAAGAGACGTAGAAGAGCAAGTAAGGATGATCAGGGATAACTTGAGAGTGGCTCAGTCTCGACAAAAGAGCTATGCCGACACTAGAAGAAGAGAATTGGTTTTTGAAGTAGGTGATTACGTGTACTTAAAGGTGTCACCTATGAGAAGTGTGAGGAGGTTTAACATGAAGGGAAAGTTAGCACCAAGGTATATTAGACCTTTCAAGGTTTTAGAGAGACGTGGAGAGGTAGCTTATCAGTTAGAATGGCCTGAGAGTTTGTCGGGTGTACACGATGTGTTCCATGTATCTCAGCTAAAGAAGTGTTTGCGTGTACCTGAGGAACAGATACCGTTAGAAGAGCTTACAGTTAAGGAAGATCTCACTTATGAGGAGTTTCCAGTAAAGATTTTGGAGACGGCAGAAAGAGTTACCCGGAGCCGAGTTATAAAGATGTGCAAGGTTCAGTGGAATCGGTATACCAAGGATGAGGCTACTTGGGAAAGAGAAGAGGATCTAAGAAAAACATACCCACAGTTATTTGAGTAAGCATCGTCCGAATCTCGAGGACGAGATTCATTTTAAGGGAGGTAGAATTGTAACACCCTAAATTTTACAACAATTGAAACTAGGGAAAAATTGATTTACTAAGCATTTTTGTGAGCATTTAAGTTTAGGAAGAATAATAAAATTTATCAAATTAAAATTTAATATAGGTTAACAACAATGAATGTGCATTTATGCTGCTGCATATAAATTTTTGGAATGGTTTGACTTGAACTCAAGTTTGAATATGATTTGAATTCTTGCTTTCAAAATTTGCTTTGGAGAGTAATTGGAAAAAATGGAATTCTCTTCCTTCTTCTTTTCGGCCCGAAGGCCTGCTGCTGCCGCGGTCCATCTTTTTCTAGAGCCGGCCCGCGCTCTTCACTGATTGGGCCAAAGCCTGGTTTCCCCGGCCCAGTCGCGCAGCCCAGCTTCGCTGGCGCCAGCCGCGAGCCACGCCCGTGCAGGCTTCCTCCGCAGCTGACTGGCCAGGCCCGCGAGTTAGACTCATCTCCTTCCCCTTGTTCGTGTTCCAGGCGGACACTGTGCCGTCGCCGATTGAGTCCGCCTCGGCCACGCTCTCCTTGATGTCGCGCTCAAGTTTTCCGCGCCCCATAAATAGCGGCCGTGCCCCTCCTCTCTCCCCAATCTCATCTAGCGCCTGTTTTCTTCGCCGAACAGCCGCAGCCGAGCTCCGATCCATTGCCGCCGCCGACCTCCGCTGTCAACTCGCGCCGGACCGCCCCAACTGCCTCTCGGTCCTCCGTTTCGGGTCCGGTGAGTTCTCCGTTCCTTCCTCTCTCTCTCTCTGTCTTTTTCTTTCGACGTGTAGCGCGCTGCGAGCCGTGTACCGCGAGCTCCGGCATGCCGGCCATGGTGCTGCCGTGGTCAAGCCGCCGGCGTACTGTGCCGGCTGGGTTTTTTTTTATTTTATTTCGGCTGGATCGATTCCCATCTGTCGGTTTCTAATCCGACGGCTTATAAAAGAAGATACCCCTTCGCTGCCTATTTTTCAAATACGCCCTTATAACTATTCCAGATTCAACCCGTGGTCCTTTGCGCGTTTCACAGGTTACGTTTCTTTCTTTCGAAAGCGTATTTTGGTTTGGTTTTAATGAAATACGTTTTCAGCTATTCACAGTTTTGCCATTCAACTTGTTTTAGCCGTAAAATCTCCGTTTTAACTCCGATTAGATCCGTTCAAGTTGCGTTGGGTTCGTAAATAAGTAATCTACACGTTTATGCTACTGTACAGTAGGTTTCCAACTTTTATAATTCGAGCTTAGATCTAATCTATTATTTGTCTATAGGAAATCTTGTTTAAACCATAACTTTTCCGTTTTAGATCCGATTTTTGCGATCTTCGCGTCTGCGTGTTCATAGCGAGACGTAGATTCATTTTCCAAACTTTTCATCTTGATTCTTTGCTGTTGGTGTACTGTTCTAATCTATAGCCTTGTTTGCTTTGCATGATTGCTCCTGGATGCTTGTATGTTGCTGTGGTTATCGAGTATAGACGGTGAGCAGTTCTCGGAGGATCAAGGGTACGACTTTGATGAGCAGGACCAGCAGGTGTACATTGCTCAAGGCAAGTATAGCATGGGATCATCCTTGTTTCCTATTCACTTTAATTCATTAAATTCATATTGCATGTGTCGCCTTGATAGGGATTTCTTAGAATTGAACTATTACCTTGTCACCTATGGGTTATGCATATGGGTAGCTTTGCTAGAGCTCAATTGAACCATGATCTTGTAACTTGACTAATGGTATATGCAATAAACGCTAAAATATGACTTTTTAGCAACATGGAAATAGGGGGCTGGAGTGTTTAGCTACTTTCTAAATGCTTCAGATTCCTCTCCCTAAGGACTTATCTGTAAGTGATCATCCGGGACTTACAGTACAGCTATGAGGGCTACATGGCTCTGGCTTTAGCTCAGTATGAGGACCTTTTCTAGCTTGTTAGTGGTTACCTTTATTGGCGTAAGAATGGCTTGACGAATCGGGAATAGGACAGCCTCTACTCTTATGTGTATAGCCGTGAAGGAATTGTGCCATTTGACAGGGGGGTTCCTATAACTGTTTGCCAAGTGAATCTAGTGGCCCTAACTTGTTCGATGAACCTTTGAAAGGCTTCATAGTGACCCCTGCCTGCTCACCTTGGAAGTGTTTTGGGAGTTATAAACCCGGGCTTATGGGAATCACGACTCACAGTGAAAGTGTACAACCTCTACAGAGTGTAAAACTGGTATATCAGCCGTGCTCACGGTCACAAGCGACCTTGGAACCCTTATGGAATAGATGAACACTAAGTAACATTTGTTTATGCTATTCATTATTCATGTTTACATTTGATCATGTGTTTGGCAATGGGAATTGAAACAACTTGATGTTACTCATAAGCTAAAATTGTGACAACTAAAAGCTGAACGCTGTTGAACTGTGTCTAGCCTTTTGAGCCTCATGAACCCCGTGTTACACTTGTTGAGTACGACATGTACTTACGCTTGTTTATTTTCATTACTTGGATAAAAATCCCGGATGGGTAACAGATGACCTTGAGAATGATGATTTCCCTAAGGACTACTAGACTTGTGGTCAACCAGTCGACGTCCCTGTGAATTGGAGCTTCCACGAGAGATCTTTTTATTATTTCCGCTATATTTACGTGATAACTCTGTCTTATTCGTGATGTAATAAACATTTGTGATGATACTATTCATAATTTGTCAGCTTATGTGTGCGACTGATCTCTGGGCGCACATAAGATTTTGCACTCCATTTTATCCTTAAAATTGGGTGTGACACTGGTGCTGCTTCTTGATGGCTGGTACCGATTTGATTAGTCCCTTGAGTCGACGGATCTAGAATGTTGTAACATGTCAATCCATCCTGACCAACTGGAATTCCATGAATCGTCTCTTTCATGGCGTTGTGAAATGCGTCAACGAAAGCTTCATTGCGGCTTGATATGGCATCACGAATAGATTTGTCTATGGCTTCCATAAAGAAACGCCTATCTTCAGCATCAACTGTATCTATCTGCCCATGTAGTAGAACTCTTGGTAGTGGAAATTTCTGAATGATTGTGCTATCACGTGTTTTGGTGTAGGACAACAAACACTTCTTATAAAATTCTTCTGTAGCTTTGCTAATGGTATCCTTATCTTCATCAGGTAGGTCTTCATAATGTATCATAAGGATGTTGTCATTGTTGTGAGCCGCCATGACGCTTGTGGGGTCCCACCGAGCGTGCCAGAAACGTGCGTCGACATAGAATTTTAATCTTCATGCCGAGGACACACGCAGCAAGCCGAAAGGGTCCACTCGATGGAGTAGATCCACCTAGCTTCAGCGCAAGGATGGTCAATCCTGCGCAATCCTCCCGAGACATGCCGGTCAATTTGACCATACAATTGACAAGGAGAGAAAGCTCATCAGTAATTAAGGGCAGAACGTGCTGGTGTTGCCAGACAGTTCTGAATGTGCGGCTCTGAGAGCCGATATGAGAGAAGATGGACTAAATAGTCGATTCCAGCATATTCATAAGAATAAATCAATTAAAGCTCATGGGTCGTATAAGAAGAATCGGTTATCATTTAGGATAAATATTATTTAAGCAAATATTAATCAATGACAATAAGATATCAATGATGATCGATTTATACTGAGCCAATGATTACAAGTAACCGAACTCATGTTTATATAAAGAGACAATTCAACATCACTTAACTATTTAATAAAGATAAATCTAATGAACATATTAGATCTCATCCATCGCCATGGCCAGTGGGGCATGAGGCAGAATCATGTAGGCCGTAGTAACAACAATAGACTCGATGACCCTAACTCATTACTAATATCAGTGGGGCATGAGGCAGAATTATGCAGGCCGTAATACAATAATAAGATCATGGGGCTAACATATCTTTCAACTTATCTCTACTTCAATGATCTCGTAATGTGAACTGTTCATGAAAGCACTCGATGTCGGCTAAACAGCTGATTCAGGCATAGTGCACAGTTAAGGTCATGCCTCCTCAGGAATGGGTCTACCAACTAACGATCCCTACTCCATGGTGTCAATAGTGGGATGAGAGATAGAATCCCACAGGCCATGATGACGGACCATGGAATGGTTTTCATTAACTAATAGATCTACTCGAGATCGGACATGCCTTAACCGCACGCTATGTACGATTAAGATTGATGTAAAACTACCAATAAAAGCATAATTTATCGTTTAAGGTGTAGATTAGATCAACATTAAATTAGCAAACGATGAGTTAAACAAGATATAAGGCCGATCCAGATCAATCTCAATTGGGCAGAGTGATATTGTTGTAATTAGATAAACGATGAAAGCAATAAGCAATATCGGTAACTTAATGAATCTACCAAAGACTATCATACTAAAGTAGAGCTGATAACTTGACCTTGATCTAATTCAAGCAGTGGGGTGTGAGGCAGAATCACACAGGCCATACTTGAATTAGACAAGAGTCGACAACTAGCCTATACTAGAGTCACAGTGGGGGTCGACCGGATCGATGCAGCTATACGAACAGAGGTATAAACCATGACGGTACTTACAGACAAGCAGTGGAGGTCAACCAAATCGATGCAGCCGTACTCACTGAAGAACTCACCGAGATCTACTCTACTCCTACTCCTAAGGGGTGCCCGGAGCCAAAAAAAAGTAATTGACTTGTATTTGATTAATTGTTGTTCTTTTACAATAGTCGGGGTTTGGTATTTATACCCGGAGCCTAAAACTAACCCTATTCGAGTATGACTCAATACAATCTTTAGCATAATGAAAACATTCCTAATTTAAGATAACTTAGACTCTAATCTTTCCCTTCTTATAGAGTCCAGCATGTCTCGTCCCAGCGCCGATCATAGCCTCTGTCGTTATCTACTGGCGCTATTTGAAGAAAGCCAATTCTAGTGCTACATCCGAATCAGCTGGTTTCGATCCACATGCAATCGATTCCTTGCTGATATGATTTTGGGAGCTCTCGAGCTTCTAAGATCCTCCTTCTAAATTCTGGTGTAAACAGTTTGTAAGACTTCATTTATGGATGCATGTGAGATTATATATTTATGTACGTGTGTAAGACTACATATTTTTGTATGTGTGAGACTACATTTATGCATGTGTGTGAGACTATCGTTTGCAACATCCAGATGACTCTATTTGAGCACTTCAAATTTTCAAATTTAAAAAAATGACAAGTTCGAACGAGATTTTCAACCATTAAATGATTTCAGCTGAAAAAGTGATAAATACCAAAGTTGTATAACCCATCAATATATACAACTTTTATTTTGATCATTTCTTCATCTGATAAAGTGATATTAAACATTGTTCACAAATCAACATGTTTCTCGTATAGTTCAGAAAACTATGAGCCATATGTGAATTTATAAATAATGTTTACTAATATTTTGTCACATGAAGAAGTGACCAAAATAAAAGTTGTAGATAGTGATGAGATCAACAACTTTTATGTTCACGACTTTTATTGTTGAAATCATTTAAGGTTTCAAAATCTTGTTTGAAGTTGCCAATTATTGAAATTCAAAATTTCAACTGTTCAAATTTGGTCAAATGAAAATATGATCAAAATAAAAGTTGTACATATTGATGAGTTCTACAACTTTGGTATTTATGAGTTTTTCATCTAAAATCATTTACTCTTTTAAAATATTGTTTCAAGTTGAAATTGTTTGAATTTCAAAATTTGAATCATTCAAACAAAGTAACGTGACAAGATGACCAAAATAAAAGTTCTACATGTTGATGAGTTATACAACTTTTATGTTTACAACATTTTCATTTTATTTCATTTAATGTCATAAAATTGTAGTCAAAGTTTTAAAATTCAAATTTTTAATTTTTGTTTTTTTTTGTTTTCTATAATGTTTTGACTACAATTGTTTATATATATATTTGTGCATATACACAATTATTTTTATATTACTTTTATTTTGGTCACAATTGCATATACACAATTGTTTTATAATACATAATTAATCATTTAAAAAAATAAAAAAATATTTGTAGGGGTTGTTGGATCAGGAACCGCCCCTACAAATGCATTTGTAGGGGCGGCTGGATCAGGAATTGCCCCTAGAAATCATCCCGACTATAAAACCAAGGCCGCACGGGTGTTGTCTGTTGTTGGGCGCTCTCTTCTCCTCCGACGCCGTCAGGCTGCCCCGCCGACGCCGCCTCCCGGACCTGTCCCGACGCCGGCCTGCGCCCCTTCCCCGCACCCACGCGCCCCATCTCCGCACCCACGCGCCCCCTCCCCACACCCGCGCCCCCTCCCCGCACCCGCGCACCTACTCCTCCCTGCCCTAGGGTTTCCGACCGACCGGCGGTGCTAGTTTCTGACCTTGAGGTGCCATTTGAGGCGTCAGGGCATCCTAGGTACCCAGCGTGGGCGCACGGCGACTGACCATAGGTACGGCTGCTTCCCCAATCATGAACCATCTTTACCATCGCTACTCACTCTAACGCTGTTGTTTCATTTCGTGCTGCTTCAACGGGCATCGTCTACTAGTCGCATGGTGTGCTAGGGCAGGGTTGAGGGCGAAGCAGCCTGGTTGAGGCGGCTGCGGCGGTGGGGCTCGTCTCCAAGCTCCACTACGGTGCCACTATTCGGGCAGAAATCTGGGAGCTGGACGGGTCTTCATCAAGGTCAAGCCTGTTCTACATCACGGGGGGCAATCAGGTGCTCTTCTCCCAGCCAGCCTCCTCTGAATCCCACGTCTGCTGAGTCTCCTACTTCCCACGTCTCTTTGCACATCAATAATCAAACCCTTTATGGATGTGTGATGTGTCCATAGCCAACAATTTAGCTGGATTATTCATACAACATTGAATCAACCCCCTTTTTTGTTTTACTGCTTGATTCAGAACCAAAATATATACTTACCTGATTTCTACTTTGATCAATGGTGATGCTTGCATATATATGAAATAAATCTTTGGGTGCATTCATGCTGAGCCATATTGAAAATGAACTGCTGGATGGATGTACAGAGATGCCAGTAAATGAACTACTGAGCCATATTTCCTAGACTAGAGTATGAACAGATTGTATGAAAATGAACTGTTGGATGGATGTACAGAGATGCCAGTAAACATGTGCATACTCAATGAGTGAATGAAAGCCAAATCTGAATAGAGTTGGGAAAAATGAAACTTGTTGCGCGTGCATTTCAAGAAGTGTGTAAATTTGTTGCACTCGTGTTATAAAAAGTTGCTTGCTTATAACGCCTTTTTTCACACTGCCAGGCTATTTGGCTGTGTGAAAATCCCAGGGAAGTAATCAAACCAATGTGGGGATCGAGAAATAATGCGATGTGCATGATCGTATCATATAGTATGTCTTTAATTTCTTTCGTGTTAGCAACTACTGTTCGTGAAGAACAGGAAGTATGTTTGTGCAATTTCCCTTTTTTTTAGTTTGTACCTTGTAGTGTTTTGGCAAAATGAATTTCACTTTATGAGAAAGTTGTAACTATCTTTTTTGTCTATATATGTGCATCTACACCAGTTTCATTCTTGGTCTGTTTTTGTGGTAGTGTGATTTCATTGAATCTATTTTGATTTCATATTGCGCAAGTTGTTTGACTCAGTCGCTTCGTATATGTACTAGTCTATGCCACCATTCTAGCTACATATAGGAAAGAAAAACTTGAGTTGAGGACATATAGGAAAGATTTCTAGTTGCGGTGTTAAATAGGAAATAAGCATTATTTTTAGGGCCAAATAGGAAATTATCTCCTGAAATAATGCCAGAGTGCACACCTGGCTGGCAGTGTGAAAATCCTAGTAAACATGTGCATAAGAAGTTGCTTGGTCCACTTTGCATAATCATAAGGGAGCAGCAGCAACATCAGGCGGTCCTGTGTAGTTTGAATCTGATCGCCATTCTGCATGCATTACTAGTAGTAGTAATAGCTGTGATGTGGTTTGTTTGACTAGGTAACTAGGCCATTTCTTCTTTTTGAATGAACAAACAAACGGGTAAATAAAATAGGACAATGACTCCTCTCAGTACTCATACACGGGCATTCGCTTCCATTAAAGAAGATGAGATGCTCAAGTTGCATGCATGGCACCAACACAAAGACAGACAGGGATGGATTATGTGCCTACTCTGTGCCTGTGCCTCTCCTATGGGAAAGGCTGGGCAGGCATGGACTTCGTTCTGTGCCATTTTTTATGCTACTAGGATGTATGTACAGTCGGATCTGATCGCCCATCCATCAGGCATCTAGTACTTGTTGTTATAAGATAAATGAACTAAACAATATATCTATTTATTGAAGTAATTTTCACACTAAATTCATTGGGCACAGGTCAAGCTGTTCATCAATGCTCTAAAGTAAAAAAAAACTTAGATGGCTCTTGAACTCTTGAAAATAGACTGTTTTATATATGCCAACTGTTTTAATATATGCTTATATATACCCACTATTTTATATATGCACAGTGAGTCTTCTTGCAAGTTAATAAATCATATTTCCTTCATTGCTCATTTAAACTGTCAATAAATTGGCTTTATTTCCTATCACATTGTCAACATGGTACTACTGATGCTTGTATTCTATCACATTGTTCTTATTAATAGCTTTATTTCCTAGAACACATTGGCTGTTCTACTACTACTATACTACTGTCCTACTACTACTGCTGTTGCTGCTGCTGCTGCTGTTCTACTACTACTCTAGTGTTGGCTACTGCTCTGCCCTCTTCCCTATACTCTTAGAAACTACTACTGGGACTAGCTGGCTGCTAGCTACTCTACTTGCTGCTAGCTACTCTACTACTACTACTAGCTGGCTATCTAAGTTACCAGATTTTGATCTACAGGGGTCTTCTAACCATGTGGCAGCAGTCAACTGTTTTTTGGCTATTTTTCCTATCCTCTATGTTTGGGAAGTAGCAGCTGCTTGTTTTTACACCTTTTCCTCTCTATGTTTGTTAAGCAGCTGCTGCTTTTTTTGCCAAATATCCCCTCTCTTCTATCCTTTATTTTGCCGATGATGAAATTGTCTAAGTCCATACATTATATGGAATATGAGCTGATGATCAAGAACTTGTGAGGAACTTGGCATCATTAGCAGCAGATGATGACTGACATGTTTCTGAGGCCACTACTACTGCTACTTCTTGTTTTTTTGACATATTGTTGTTTTATAGGACTACTTTGTTTTATAGACCTTTTTTATTTCTTATACCTTCTCGCGTACCTAAAGCACACTTTCTTGCATCTATTAGAACAAAGCGCAAAATAATGTCGTGGACACCAGACAGTGCAGCCCAATGCCCCGAGCATGATGAGTAGCCAACCCTTGAGGAGCAAGCACTAGAGGACCAGCTTACTCAGGAATAGTTTGATAACGAGGTAGAAAAAGATCTAGAAGTGATGCTTACTCAGGAGCAGTGTGACGAGGAGGAAGGCCCCGAAGGAGAGGTTGCTGAAGGCGAAGAAGAAGAGGATGATGATGATGATGACTCAGAAGAGGGATATGAAAGTCCCGAGAATCCTTTCCCACATGAAGCTAGAAGGAGGCCAACGGAGGAAGATTTGGACAAGGATTTTGACCCAAACAAGAAGGTAGGGAAAAGCCTTAGCTTGTAAATTTTGCTAAAGCTTTGGCTATGTTAACTCTGCTAACACTTTGACCTGTCGTATATATAGGTCCCTCCTAAACTCAGAAAAAACGACGTCGACGTCCATGACATCTCGCTGGACAAGATAGAGTAGAGGAAAGGAGAGCAGAGGCAATAGCCACAGAGATGGATCATGATGCCTTTGCTCCACAACCTCAAGACACAACCACGACAACCAAGCCTAAGAGGAAACGAGGGGATAGAAAAGGAAATCTATATCCAGATAAGGCATGCTATGTGATAACAGAGGTCGGGCCAGCAGGGAAGATCCTTGAGCCGAAGGAATTAAGAGGATAATTCCGTAATGTGATTGGGGCCCTAGTAAGAGATAAATTGAACCTAGCAATCCCTAACTAGAAAGAGGTACCAGAGAACACAAAGAATGCACTATGGGATAGACAGCTGAAGCTCAATTTTAGATTTCTGGAGGGTAAGCACGAATTGGTAAAAAATGCTTTTAGGATGATGGAAGAGTCATTTCGATGTTGGAGGTCAGAGCTCAACACGAAGTATATCCAAAAGGGGTTAACTCCCTTCAACGAGTTTGACAAAATAACTCCTAGTCAATGGGAGGAGCTCGTGGCTCAGAAGACTTCACCAGAGGCATTGGAGCTCAGTGCCCATAACACCGAGCTAGCGAAGAGGAACAAACACCACCATCATCTAGTCCCCGGTGGCTACTATGCCAAGGAAGAGCAGTTTAGGAAGATGGACGAAGAGGTCGTAGCTGTTGGGAATATCGATGTGACAAATTTGAAGGTACGCTCAAGGAACTGGATATATACGAGGAGTACAGAATCATCCGGCGGTAATCTTAAGTTTGATAAGCCGAAGACCCAAGAGGCAGTATCAAGGATACTAAAATATGCTAAAGACAAGGAGAAGGGCTCATTCAATCCTTCCAGAGAGAGGGAGAAGCTTAGCCTTGGCTTAGGAAACAAGGAGCACACATGCCGCACTAGGAGGCTAGGGAAAAGGATGACCTGGAAGCAAGGATTCAAAGAGGATAGGTACATGTACAAGAAACATGGCAGAGACCGGGAGACTAGTCTTGAGCTCCAAGTGAAGGCTCTAGTTGCGAAGGCGTTGGGGGAGCAAGGACTGTCTACGGAGCCACGAATATTAGTGACACCACTAGGAGAACTGGCATTAGTTGGTAGCTCTCCAAAAGTTCCTAGCAGCCAAGGTTCCACTGCAGCCACAACCCCCGTCGATCGCATACACCATAATAATAAGATGCTGCCGGACTACACTAGGGTCGAGGTGCATACAGTGAAGCTCGAGTTCATATAGTGGAGGATAGACTATGCAACTCCCGAGGGGCTAGTGTTACTCGAAGACGTTATGGGGCAGTTCATCCTCTGGCACAAACGGGACATTATATTGACTGCTTCTTTGCCGCCTCCCCCTCTCCCAAATTTGGAGCGAGTTGTTGAGGTCGGAGAGATATTTTCACCGTCTCGTGACCCCCACATTCTTGAGATGCCACATTGTTCCCCGCCTCCTAGCGAGCATGTGCCTGATAAGATGCCACAACATTCTCCAGCTTGTACCGAGCAAGTGCATCATGAGATACTATCGTCTTCTCAATAAGCATAGCCGATACATGAACAACGAGTGCCTCCTGAAGAAGCTATAGCACAAAAAGATGAGGACGTGCCTGAATGGGAACTTCAAAAGAAGCATCCAATCACCATAAGGCCAGTTTATGTTCTGATCAAAGATGTCTCGTCGGTGTCCAAGTGGTTTTCCCATGACCAGTTCAAGCCTGAGAACCAAGTTAAAAAAGTCCCATTACGGGGTTCTGAGGAGGCCATCACTAGCAAACTCCACCAAATTGCAAAGCAGTATCCAAATATTGATACCATCAAATGGTCAAAGGATTGTCCGAAAACATATGAAAGAGGCAAACCCTTCCTACCAAACCAGGACATCCAGCGCCTACCACTTGGAATGAGAAGGTTCCATGATTGGTACTTGCGTGTTCTCCCAATGAGCATAGATCTCATACAAGCATGCTTCCCTACTGGCACATTTGGAAGCCTAGCCGGGAAAATTGTCTTTGACTTCAATGACATGCACACATGCTTTCACCTATGAGAAATGGAGATGAATCTAATTCGCACGTGGTGCCTGTAAGTCCTTGTCCTCCCGATATGATATGAATGTAATCTTTGAATTTTGTTGTAACTAACCCATGCCGTGATTTGTAGAATGCAAGTGCATGTTATCAAACAAATGCTAAGTGTGAAAGCCGGGTATGTAGACCCTCAAGCTATAGTCCAAACAAATTTTAATTACCCTAAACGGTGGACACTGGATGCCAAAGAACTAGCTACTGCAAAGACTCTTTGGGAGAAAGAGTGCATCCGTACGGTGAAACTAAGGGAAGAGTCTCTTAAGGTTGCCGCATACATTGCCCTAGCTTTAAAAATCTCTAACAACACTCTACTATATGGCTACCATACAACTTTGAGTAAGTTCAACTCTATACTTAAAGCTTTGTTCGATATATTTTATTCAATGCAAAAGAGCTTATCTAGTTCTATGATTAAATCCATGCAGCAACCACTGGATTTATATAGCCGTCGATGTCGGGAGGAGCATGGCATGGGTCTTTGATTCAATAGATAGGGACCCGGTGACATACAAAGACTTCATATCGATTCTCAAGACAGTATACATATCGACAATCCTCATTATCTTATATGTTTATATACATACTCGTAACGTTCACTTTTGGATACTAACAAGTTGTATTTACTAAAATAATTCGAACCAGGGCATTTAGGTTCTATGTCACTAATCATCATGGAAGGCATGATCCAACAAGGAAGGAAAAGCTGGCTATAAAAACACTATGTGCGGTAAGTGTAACTTACTTCTTCAGTACTTCCGTTACATGGCTGTCAAAAGCATTACTTAACATTTTCATATGCAAAACACACAGTGCCCCAAGCAGAAGCCTAGGAGTGTATATTGTGGATACTATATATGTTTTATGATGAGTAATACCGGTGCCTACAGGAGACACCCCTTAAGGGTAAGTTTGAACCGCTTCACCTATAGTATAAAAACTTGGTATGAAATACTAAATCGAAACTTATTCTCTTATAGTGGAGAGAAGAGAAAGGAATGAAAAGAGACCCAAAGAAGGATGACCAACTCTTAGAGCTCGTCGGCGACCTTTGCAACTTCATATTAGACCAGATTGTACACATCAAATGCGCCTACCATGACCGAGAGTCTGACTTAGGTAAAAATCCTCAGTACCAACACCTTCGTGAGACTGAAAGGCTAGCTCTAGGACGTTGATAACAGTGTGTATGGAATTTGTATATTTAATGATAGATTGTATATATTCTTGTGAATTGAACTTGTAATTGTAGTTTATAGAATACTCTTGTGCTTGTAGTCGCGGTCGCGGGGCGTTCGGCAACACGAACGCGGTTCGGAACGTTGGTCGCGGGGCGTTCGGCAATGCGAACGCGGTTCGGAACGTTGGTTGTGGGGCGTTCGGCAACGCGAATGTGGTTCGGAAGGTTGGTCCCGGGACGTTCAGCAACGCGATTTTGAATTGTAAATTTAATTTTTTTACGGGAAAACGTACTGTAGGGGCGGTTCTAAATTGAACCGCCCTACAAATACCTGTTTGTAGGGGCGGCTGGTACTACAGCCGTCCCTACAAATTAATTTGTAGGGGCGGCTAGTAATATGAGCCAGCCCTACAAATCGATTTGTAGGGGCGGCCTGGGAACCGCCCCTATAAATGCATGATTTGTAGAGACGGTTCGGTAAGGGCGGCTAGCCAAACCGCCCCTACAAATGGTTACGAGCCGCCCCTATAAATTGATTCTGTAGTAGTGTCTTTAAATTAAGTTGAAACTCTTCTTATTATTGTATCTTTTATTAATTATGATTTTTTTATTTTATTATAAGGACCTTAGGTCATAGAATACACTCTTAAGTGTTACGAGAACATAAATAGTTATTTAATCATGCACCATATTGCTCAATATCGGCCTATCGGGTAGATCTTGAAGACGTACCAATGTGGTAGTGATGCCGACCTTAAGATGATATTAATATTTGAGCCTTATAACAATTATTTACTCCAAAATAATCTCACGTACCATATAGGTATAGCCACCTTTGATCTGCACTAACTTTCTCCACTTCTCAAGATATTTGAATTTTCTTATCAAATAATTATATGTATAGCAATATTTTTATTATAAAAGACAAAAAATTTACAATTATTATCAATATAGATGTGTCAAATTTCAGGGAAAATGTATAAATTTATCTAAAAACAATTTATACAAAATTATTTGTCATGGATATTAATATAACTTTGAACAATCTGTTAGTATTATATATATATATATATATATATATATATATATATATATATATGGCTCATGCATGTATACTTGATTTGCATAATAGCACAACATGTTTGTTTTCTTTGATATATATATATATATATATATATATATATATATATATATATATATATATATATATATATATATATATATATATATATATATATATATATATATATATATATATGGCTCATGCATGTATACTTGATTTGCATAATAGCACAACATGTTTGTTTTCTTTGATATCGATAGAAGTTGGTGAAAGGGATCTTTGCATAACTAAAGGGAAGTTGGTGTGTGTGTGTGTGGGGGGGGGGGGGGGGGGGGGGGTTTGAATAGCCTAATTGATTTTTTTTACAAAGCACAAACTAGGCAAACTTGTTCGCAACAAAGGAGGTCCTAATAAGCCTAGGGTGAGCACTACTATACAATTCTAGTATTAAATAAAGCAACTAAGCTACGTCACTAGAATTGATAAACTATCTAGGTAAGCACTCTAGGACGATAAGTCTTGCCATCTCTATTTCTATGAATTGAAGGAGCATAATTAAAAGCACAAGTAGAGAGTGTTCAATACCACATAAGGGGGATATAACAAGATATATCCCCATGGTTCACTGACTTGACTCGCTGGTCACCTACGTCCACGTTGAGGCAAAGCTCAATGATCACCACCACCTCTCTATCAAGACTCAACCCGCAAGTCTCAAGGATGATGTGCTCACAACTATGCAATGTCAAAGTGATGTCATTAATTGAAGATATGGAAGCTCAAGGTTGATTAAATGTATATCTTCGATCCTGAGTGTATGTATGCCATGCTATCAGGAGAGATGCAACATCATTACTAGGAAAAGTCTAAAAGTTCTCAAAATAACTCAAGAGTGAAACCCAAGCGATTAACTAACTTTGAAAATGAGATGGGCAGCTACTAAGAAAACCGACCATGATGGTTTTGTGAGGGTTTCAAACAGTAATGAGTAGTATCAAGGAAACCGGCAAGCCGACTTTCATTTTCTCCCTGACGGTTATTTTGTAGGGAGACAAGTATTTGTACTCTCCTTCTCCACTTTGGGGTCCTGTTGGTGCCTTCCACATCTTCTAACATTCAGACAGCCTTGAGAATTCTCCCCATCCTCCCTTTGTAGGATTCTGTCATACTCTTGACAGATATCCTTTAGATTGGAGTTTGAGAGGTTTGGGCTGCGTAAGATATTGAGAGCACTAGTGAGATAGCCTAGGCTTTGAGCACTTTGTGCTGCATCGAGCAGCTCATGAAGCATTTGTTACTGTTGAAGGTGAAACCTAATAAATGGCTAGGTGTCTTCAGTGAGCACCCAAACTTGTGGAGCACCGTGGAACAATTTATGAGGGTTGTGATCTTTCCTGTACAGAAGAGAAGATCATTTAGTGAATATGAGGAAAGTGGTTGAAAGAGAACTGACTAGAGCTTCATCTTTGACAGTAGCTCACGATCGACCTCCGGGCCCTAGTGGTGGGCCTAAACTTCGAGAAACAAATCTTTTTTTCCCGATTTAGTTAAAACCAGCCAGTCCAGTTTGCGATTTCTATACAGACTTTGTTCAATAATTGTAGTCTTTTTGTTGTTGAGCCTATATATTCACCCTCACTCTTGACGTCACGTTGATCCTTTCACTCTTTCACGGATCGGATAGACACAGTGGCAGAGCTAGCATGAATGTGTAGGGGGCCCAATTCAAAGCTACATTGCTACAGTAATTACCAATAGTAGTATAGACCATTGGAATTATGTGGAAAATCTTTATTTTTTTCAAGTTCTATCTATATAGACTGCAATAAACAATTGGAATTCTGTCAAAGAAGAATGAACAATGTGCGGATTTACATACTTGTAACTATAATCCACTCATCAGCAACAGCAAGCATGGTACGAGAGAGACAGAAATTAATTACATGCATGCAGTGACATGCAAACCTCAAGAGTGATTCAGCCGTAAAAGGAGCCGAAAAAGAAGGGCCAGCAGCTAGTTTAGCCCCACGTATACGTAGCTCCGTCCGTGGACACACAGGATCCGATCTTGACCACCTAGTCAATATTAAACAATCTATAATAATACCGTATAATATAGAATTTGGCTTTATATATATAGCCGAAATTAGTGTTGCTTCGCCCTGCACATCCACATTTCGGCCTCAAACAAGAAACCTGCTGTCATCAGTTAACCATCCAAAGCAACACAATAAACCGGTAGCAATCATGGCACTAGACTTGACACCAAACAATGGAGGCCTACCACACACTGAGTGCATTATTTTGAGCCGCAGTATCCTGTTAGGGTTTGGCCTTTGGGCCCCTTTGTCTGGCCCTGTGTCTCCTCTCCTCTTGCTTACGAGCAAAGGGCGCGCTAGGAAACGACACAAGGTTTTGGCCCTTTGCCCACTTCTCATACTGTAGCGCTACCAGTACACTACAAGCATTATTTAACTACAAATACACATCTTATAATGCTTGCTGTGTGTGTTGTGATGTCACAACTTGGCTCTATTTAATAGCCTTGTCCAGTGCCTTGTGTGCCTTGCCGTCTACCTACCTTTCTCTCGCTCGCTCCTCGCACCCATCGAAAATCCATTTGCCTTCTTCTTCGCAAGATCCAGGGAGAAACTAAACACTGCACGCCATGAGGTGCTCAGACAGATCAAGCACTAGCAAGCGCAGTTGTGCATCATGCATGTTTGTTCTTCCTCTCTTTTGATTTGTTGTTAGTTTGCCGCCGCCGTCATGGTTAGTTGTGATGGCCGGATGGAAGAGAGCGTCCTTCAGTCCACTCAGGGGCGGTGCTAGGGTCGAATTAGCTGCCGACTCATTCACCCACATGCCAAGCAAACGGCCATGGAAACGAGCTAGCTTTGCAGATGAGTGAATGAAGCGGGAGGTAAAAGCTTCGATCTCGCACCATCTTTGCTTGGACTGAAGGGTGCTCCCTCCTCCCGGCCTCCTTGTTTACTTTACCCATGCGCAGCTTCATCATATCTCAGGGTTTTACTTCATATGATAAGTATTTATTTTCCAACCTGCTGTCTTGAACTCTTGATCTGTCTTTGCTTGAGCTGCTTAATTATTACCTTATATACTTCTTTGGCATCTGATGCATATATATGCAGCAGCTGCCAAACTACGGCCTATTTTAATTTTATCATGTGCGTGCTTACTGTTCTTCTCTGGTTGTTATGTAGCAGTTGTATATATATTTATATAATTGAGATCCAAAGCTTTTTGTACTTTCCTTGCCCTTTTGATACATATATACTAGCTATAAATCCTTGATCTGCTAGCTGAATCTATATATATATTGTTCTCTTCCACAAAGAGATCCCATAATTTCTGAAGAAAAGAAAAAAAAGACTTCAATTTGCTTTACTTGTGTGTAGATCTTACAGGAATACAGGATCGGATCCATACATGCATGCATCGTCTCTGCAGGTTTCTGCTGTATCTTTCTTTGATATGTGGAAGAAGGTGGTGGTGTGCCCTGTTGTGGACTAGGACTGAACAGTGAACACGATGCTAGCTTTTCTGGGTGTGGAAATCTGTGTGGAATCACGTAATGGTCCTGTTCGTTTCTCTTATAATCTAAATTTTTCAGCTTATTTTTTAGTTGAATCAGTGTTTTTCTCTTCCAATAAATTAATCAGAACAGTGTTATGACTCTTTTTTTTTTCAAGCGAACGGGCCAATAACACATCTCTCGGTTCGTGTCGTGCAACAGCGAAACGTCTTTCGATCTCCCTGTTTGCTTTAGAACTTTGCATGCAACTAGTAGCTAGTGATTCGACGTGTGCTAGCATAGCAGCTGTGTGATGCTCCTCCTCGCTTTTATTTGGAGCATCATGGCCACCACTTGGACTGAATCATCAGGTTTCCAATGTCTTTTTTTCCCTGATAGATGTCCCCGATAAGAGAAGAGCGAGGCTGTTTAGGCACTTGTATCTGCCGCTTCCCTTGAGATTGGTGATTTATCATTGGTGTTAGTGTTTATGATTTTGTGATCCACTTGTGTTTTGCGTCTTGCATCAGCATGTCTTTTCCACATGTGTTCACCACAGCATTTGGTCTGCGAAAGTATGCGAGCCTGCATGCCGGCCTTGGTTTTCCTGTGGTTTGAAAAGGGGCGTCCTTTCTTTTTCATTGGCACGCAAGCTAGTGACTGTTTTTTCACCCGTTGCAAGTTGCAAGATATGAAGAGAAATCAGCTAGAACGATCCCTAGTATTTTCTGAATACTGCTGCGAGACTGTATGCTTCCTGTCTGTAAGTGTTTAACTGTTAGTGATTGACCTAGCTAGTTGTTTCAGAACAATAGACTTGATATTTGGTATCTCTGTGTGAATCTTGGAGAAGTGCCAAACGCCAATCTCTAAAAACTGAGTAACAATAATGTCAGTCAAAGAGGGCTCTACTTGTACTATTGCTGGTATCATATGTGTTTATATTTCTTTCATATCTTTTGTGATATTCAGTATGCAGTTTTTCAATAAAATTGTTTAAAATGATATTTTTTTTATTAATTAGTAATTATCATTATAATTTCAAGATTTGGGTTATTATTATTTACTTCGAATTGTCGCTATATAAATTATGTATACTTGTGTAGCATCGGCCTTATCTAGCTAGTCAGTATTCTTGCAACCTCGCTCGAGTTTTGTCCCAGGTGTGATGTTCTAATAATCCTTATGAGAGGCATATATATATTATATACTAATTTGAATTTAAATAATAGAAATATTATGCTCCCAAGAACCCCCATTGCTGTATGTTACACATGCTATATGCATGGGATCTATCCATCATATATGTTACAGAATAAGACACTGGGAGTTTCTGATAACAAGCATTGTTGCCAGCAAATTGGAGATCGACAAAAGGGTGCATTTTCACTGGAGCTTATATTTTGTGATGCTTATACTATTCCGGATGTAATTGACACCATTCTGTTTTAATTAAAATTTTGACCAGTCCAGCTTCTGAAACATGTAGTTCAAACATCATAATAAGGAAATAAAAAGCAAAACTGTGAAGTGGATTTTTTTTTTGTTCTTCGTTCACCACATTTGCATCAACAAAATGTATTTTTGCATCAATTACAAGTAATTAAACCTACCGTTCAATTCACTTCGTTATAGCATGTGTGCTATGGTTATTAATTTGTTATTCCTGGGGACAGTTGTTAATTAAGCGCAATGTCTGAAAAAATCGTGGTAGGGGATTACTTGAATTAGTATATTTCTCGGTCCAACAGGTTCCAAGTGTTCTCTCCAATTTTGGAATAAAATTAATGCCCATCATGTCGCCTGATTGAGGAATTAATCACACTAAGGCCATGTTTGGATACAAAGTATTTTTAGAGTTTTAGAAAAAAAACCAAGGCTTTGTGAAATACTTTTGTTTTACAGTGGTCCTGTTCGGCTTACCCTATATTCGGTTTGTTCGGCTTATTTTTTCAGCCACAACAGTGTTTTTCTCTCACAACAATTCAGTCAGAACAGTGTTTTCAGCCAGTTTCAACCAAGTTTCAGACCAGCGAACGGGGCTAGTGTCATGAAGTGTTTGGGTGCAACAAACTTTATGGTTTCGAATAACATGCATGGTATTGCTGACATTGTAGTTTTTTTAGAGTTTAAAAACTCCACTCTAGTCCTCTTTTTTCTAAACTATGGTTTTGCACATCCATTGTTCTAAAACTACAGTTTTTGGATACTATAGTTAATACTACAACATCAAACAAGACATAAGATACTTCAAGAGAATTAACTAACTAATTCATTGTGCGACGATGCAGACATGCATGAGTGTCTCTGTAGTAGTTTGATGTGCTTGCAGTTTGAAACAGAGAGCCGAGAGCGACATTTCAATGTACAAGCGACACTTATTAGTGTGTTCCATTTCTATAAAAAGGATAACAGTGAAGAACCTGCAGTTACATATGCAGCAGGTGAGCAGGGCCCGGAGCCTCATTTGGTGCTATTTGCAGCAGTTCCTGGCCGGACTATGTAAAGAACCTGAGAGCCATGGCAGCCAGTTCCCAGCACAGGCCCCGTTCGCTTAGAGCAATTTGGAGAAATCTAAATGAATTTGAATAAATTTAAAAGAATTTGTGAGAGAAAAACACTTGCCAAGCATTCTTCTCACTCATGCTTTCTGCGTGCTTCAAATTAAGGAAACACACTCACAGTTCGCAGCCTGCGGTCATTCTTTTTCTTCTCACACACTCATTTCTGAACACCACCCCTTCTCCCCATGGATGGTTTCAGTGGCTGCCTGCAACTTGTCAACAATGACGAGAAGACTCTACACAATTAGACAAGACCCTCCGGGGAAGAGAGAGAGAGACAGCGAGGCTGGCAGTGGATGGGCGTGTGGGGGCGGGGGGGGGGGGGGGGGGGGGGGGGGGGGGGGGGGATTGGAACTCACAGAGCTGCGCATGTGGAGGCCTGCACCAATTCCCAACTCATGTCTGCAACCTACAATCTTAAAACACCTTTAAACCCCATTGGATGCACCAGGTCTTGTTTAGTAAAGTTTTGGGGTGTCATATCAGATGTTATATGAGGTGTCGTATAGGGTATTTGGATACTAATAAAAAATAAATTATAGAATCTGTCAGTAAACCGCGAGACAAATTTATTAAGCCTAATTAATCTATCATTAGCGCATATGTTACTGTAGCGCCACGTTGTCAAATAGTGGACAAGTTAGGTTTAAAAGATTCGTCTCACAAAGTAATCGTAATCTATACAATTAGTTTTTTTTTATCTATATTTAATCCTCTATACATAGGTTTAAATATTTGATGCGATAGGTCCTAAAAATTTTAGGAGGAAATTAAACGAGGCCTTAAAAAGTGGCTTCAGATGTGGGCGCCTCTAAATTCCGAGGTGCATGGGCTCCCTTTCCCGATGAAACAGTGCTGGAGTACCTTTTTCTTTATTAGGGTTTTGTACTTTGGTCCCTGGGTCAAGTGTTACTCATCTTGTTTTAGTCCGTGTTCAGTTCAAAAATAGTTAAAAAATGTGCTACAGTATTCGTCACATCGAATCTTGTGATACGTGCATGGAGCATTAAATGTAGACGAAAAAAAACTAATTGCACAGTTTGGTTGGAAATCGCGAGACGAATATTTTGAGCCTAATTAGTCCATGATTAAACACTATATGTCAAATAAAAACGAAAGTGCTACAGTACCCAAATTCTAACTTTTCCTCCGGCTAAACACAATGGCGCCTGAACATGAATAGATTTGGATGGCTTTGCAGTGGTGTGGCTTATTGTTTTTCTTTTTCTCTATAAAAAATAGAAATATTTCTTTGTTTCATGATTTTGTACCTTAGACTTATTTTCTGTACTGATGTATATAAATATAAATGTATATTAATTGACCAGTAGGGGCTGGGCAACCCCTCCTCGATCTCAATCTTTCAAATAAATATTCACGAAGAAGATTTTGGGTTCCTATTGAAACTATGTGATCTTAGGTCCTATTTGACAAGTCGGAACGGTTCTGATTCTTACCAGAATAGTTAGAACCAATGCCAAATTAAACGTGGTGAAACACGTTTCTAGCCAAAAACACCAGAACTAACTCTCAATATTTTGCCGAAGAGATTTAGCCATTTAGGTAAACCAAACACATACGGTAAGCATGATCACTGTCCCGTTGTGAGTCGAAAGGCATTGGGCTGATAAAATGGAGAATACACACTGCTGGGGCATCGAACCAAGAATTCTACTACCTGTACTTTGGACACATTTATGCAAAAAAAAAAGCCTATTTTTTAACACATAACTGGAAAAATAAGGTAAATTAGAGACACAATTTGTGGATTCGTCTACAAACCTAATTTAAGGAGGAATGGGAAGGTGCTAAAGGGCAAGCTAGGGCTTTTTCCCTGGTGTTATTATTTTATTAATAATAAAGATGTCCGGGCCATAGGGATGGAAATGGACCAAACACAACTTACCTTAGATGCAATCTAGTGGCTCAAGATCAATTTTACGGGCGACGGGCTAACCCATTTCACCTAAAGGCTATGGCTTCTCTGGCCCAGTTGGTAGCATGAGGCGACACAAAAATTTCTGCTATCATGGGTCATGAATACTATAAGCGCGAGAACATATCCTTGTCCCCATGCCCTTAGGTGCTCCCGTACTCCAATTAAAAAACCATCAAAAAGTGCTTGAAAATTTTACCCTAAAATATGAATGAATAGATGATGAAAACATCCATCTTCATGCAAAATTCTACAAGGGGAGAAAAAAAAGAAAATTAGGATGAAATTGATGCGGAATGCAGATCGAGGTAAAGAGTGCACCCGGCAATTCTATCATTGGTTTGTCTTTTTGTTTCTCCTAGTACACATTTTCCCTCATCCTCAATTTTTGCATGAAGGTTATTAGCAATGCATCAAATTAAATAAGTTCACAAGTAAACCATGATTTTAATTTTATCTATCGTCACTTTCGAAATATGGTATTCCTCGATCTACTTTCAAGCATAGACATGCTTACAAGTTATGACCAACCCTTTTATTTTTTAATTTTTTGGAAAAACAAAGAAGACAAACAAAATAAGAAAGTTGTTACCTGACACTTGAGAATCTTATCCATCTAGTAAATAGGTTTGAGTCCTATCGGTCCATTTTAGACTTTGAGGCCAGCTTCTCTTGCCCATTACCGACTACCCATGGGTCAATCCGGTCCATTCTCATCCTGGTGGACCGAGTAGGTTGGGAGGCTCCAATCTACTGGGCCGGATGGGTTATTTTGATCGGTGCCTTGGTGGGCTAAAAATCGGGACACATGCCAGCCCGCCCCGTTTCACCAGCGCGCTTGGAGATAAGATAAGGCACGGCACCGCACGTCCACACCGCAGCATCAGCAACGCGCAAAGCCGTTCGAAACATGGCCGCCGGTGGCGAGCTGGACGCCTTCGACGCCGGCCGCTGCGCGGACGGGTACGCCCTGGGCCTCGCCGTGGGCCGTCGGTTCGCCGAGGTCATCAGGAGCAGGATGCGGCAGGACCTCGTGCTCCGGGAGCAGCTGCTGCCGTTCGGGTCAACGGCGGAGGCGCAGCCACTCCTCGCCGCGCTCCAGTCCACCAACAGGGAGAGGTACCCGCGGTACTGGGACGAGCTGGTGGGCACCGCCGACGGCAGCGGGGTCCCTCTCCTCCACGTAAGTACAGCGACGCACGCCGCCGGTGTTCCTGGCTTCCTGCCGCTGACTGCGTCGTTCCCGTCTCTTGCTTCCGTCGGTCCGGCTCCGAGCAGGTCATCCTGGTCAACTTCAGGAAGGAGGTCCTGCCCTTCATCCCGAAGGACCCGAAGGAGGGAGGTGATCGCGCCCGGGAAGAGGAAGTGGAGGAGGAGGAGGCCGACGATGACTGCTCCGACGTCCTCATCGTCAGCGACTCCACGGCGATTGCCGCGCACAACGAGGACGGGAACGTCGCGCTGCTCGGCCACACGTACCTTGTGCGGGCCACGCTGCCGGATGGCTTGTCCTTCACCGCCTACACCTACGCCGGCGAGCTCCCGAGCTGCGCCTTCGGGTTCAACACCAATGGAGTGGTAAGCTCGCTGCATTCTGCATTTCTATTGCCACATCAATCAGATTCTATTCCATCCAAACTGAGGAGTTTGGAACACTCGCCCGTTTCTCAGGCCTTCACGCTCAACGCGGTTCCTCCGGTGAACGACGAGATCGTCGCGGGCGCCATTGCCCTGAACTTCGTGTCCCGGGACCTGCTAGAAGCGAAGAACCTCGAGGATGCAATGCACGTACGTAGCTAGCTAGACTGAACTCCATGTCACTAGCTCTTTTTTCAGCAGTAATAAAAGCCACAATTGATCGTGGTACAGAGGGTCTGTTCACCGTTCGTCTCAGTCGGCCACAACTACAACCTGATGGACATCAGAGGCCGGAGGATCGTCAACGTCGAGACCGCCTCCGGTAACCGGTTCGCCGTCCGCGAGGCCGGTGCCTTGCCGTTCTTCCACGCCAACATGTACCGGCATCTCCAAGTGAAGCAGGTACGGACATCGAAGCCATTGGATTGAATTGATTCGGCAGTTCGATGGCTGACGAACTGACGAGTGAACTGGCGTTGTGTTGAGAAGGTGCAGGACGAGAACTCCATGAGCAGGGAGAAGAGAGCTGCGCAGTGCCCAGTGGACTCCAAAGAGACGGCGCTTTCGCTGCTGGGAGATACAGCTGATGAGAAGTACCCAATCTACATGACAGGCGATTCTCAATCTGCTCAACATTTTTTTTCATGTGTTCTGATGAGCATTGGTTGTTGCATCATGAACTGATTTTTAACACCCTGGGAACTGCTTTTCAGGTCCGATATTGTACACTTTGTGCACTGTTTTGGTTAACCTCGACGAGGCGACCATGACCATATACAAAGGAGACCCGAAGAACGGAAATGCAGCTCATGTTCTTCAGATGTTGTGAAACTAGCAGAATATCTTAGTTTTATGTGAGGGCTCGATAACCACTCCCGATTCTTCATTATATTTATACCTGAAAGGTAGACAGGTTTTGGACACTACAAGTGTCATTGAAAGAACTGAGCAGAACTCCATTTTCTGAACATTATACATTGCTACAGAAAAGGTAGAAGGAATACTCTGAAATACAAAAGCTGAGTATCTCCGGTCACTGGCAACGCATGTTCAATCATCTTTTTTTTTTTGTGTACTAACAGGAAATGGGGGAAAGTGTACAAGACTGAAAGCCCAAAATAGTTCAATCAGGTTCATCATTGTTTCTGGAATGAACCTCAGTGCGATCGTCTTTTGCATTTACAATGCTTAGATTCATATACATATACTTGTAAATAATGTAAGGGGAGATCCAGTAGCTTCATGGGATTCATAGTTTTCCACCTAGTTTCATCTTCCACCCAGTCTCTGACTTAGTGTTTCAACTACACGTCATGCTGATGATAAAAACACTGTTCTTGGATAAAAAGGCAGAATTCTCATCACCAGCAACAAATCACTCTATGCAAGCCTAGGACTTCCCAAGCGAACAATGAAGTTCCTGTGGGCAATCACGTTTGATAACACATCAATGTACCATCATTACGATCAGCTAAGCTGATTTTTCATTGTCCGGACAAAAGATCAGTACTTCTTTGATGAATTATGGGAGCTGGAACTCTTTGTCAAGTCACTATCTCAACTATGGTAATCGCAGCAAAGGCCAAGAACAGGCTCCCTCCAATGTATGCTACAATCTGCACAGGGCAATGTTTTGTTTCAGTGCCATTATGTACACAGACTTTATGAAATGAATGGTCCACAGAATTTATCAAAGATTTCATTAGCAAGCCAATAGTTGTTGTTTTCTACACTAAGGGCATACCCAGTGCATGTTGTTTTCTACACTAAAGTATGTAATTGTTTAATGGATGGAAAAAAGGATTCCCTTTCTATTACACATTTAACTGCTTATGTAAACACTTGTGATGGATCCAACTGAAACACATTGAAAGCAAACTTATAAATTGGGTGTATTTTAGATTTTGCAGTGGTCAAACACTGTAAGATAGGAAATTTCAGTTTCCATGGTACAATTATTTCCTAATTTACCTTTTCAGACAGGAATGTTCCCAGCAAAGAGCCACCAAGAACTGCAATCTGTGGGGAAAAAGGTGTCAATCTCAGTTTGGCCTGGAAAACCAAAGACAGAAATATAAAAAATTGCGGCACAACACTGATTGGTACACAATGACAAATTTGCTCCTTGTACTCAATCCACGACAGAAATTCTTGTATGGCGAATACTCCAATGGAGCCAAGTAAGTGCAGAATCGCAAACTTCCTAATGCACAACAATTAGAGAAGACTCTTGCAAGAAACAAATACTGCGGCAAAAACAGACCAACGAACTAACAAATGGTTTAAGTGCTAAAGATTTGTCTGAACTCCATGGCAATATTATTATGCTCATTGCTCAAGTATGTTAGTCATGAGTGTTCCTGCGAACCAATGTTGTCTGGCTGCACTCGTATCCAGCAATGTACTATCATTACTTTTTTGACTTCAGTTATCTGGTTTCAAATCTCAACTCTCAACCTATTACTATGCTTATCTTACCAATGTTGCAATGGCATGACCAGCAAGTGATCCTGCAATGACACCCAGAGGGGATGAAGCTGCCGCAAGTGCTGCCAAGGTATTGGAAAGTAGTGTCAATATTGATTATGCTCATGGAAATCTGACCATTTATAGAGTGGAGTTAGGAAATGTACCAATTGTGGAGAAAAATGATTTATCACCCCATTCAGCGACAAAAACCAATACGAATGTGCTAGCGATAGTACCAGCAGCAGACATGACACCCAAACCATTTCCAGAAAATTTCGATACTGCTAACTCAGCCTACAATTGTTCAACACAATGTTATAGAGGAGAGAGAAGTATGTTCAAGCACAAGAAAAATTATTTTTGTGAACCACAATAACTGTGCAAGTTACCAATCTATCATAAGGTATAGATTTTCTTTCTGTTTCTTTTTTTTTGAGAAAAAATTCTATTTTTTTCTCGTGGTCCAACTTACATACATATAATTTTTGGAAAAAGTCTAGATCACCCCCTCACCTATAACAAGAAGTCTAGTTACCACCCTCAACTATAAAACCGGATTTTCTACCCCCTGAACTTTCCAAAACCGGTCAAATAACCCCCCCAAGCGGTTTTGGACGGTGGTTTGCTACAGTGACGGTGGTTTTGTATTTTTCTTTTTTATTTATTTCTGCTGAATCTTTGAAAAATCATAGTAAATCACAGAAAAATCATAAAATGGAAAATCCAATTTTGTTGGACTCCACATGAGTAGATCTACACAGTGAACATATAATATGGTATGCTTTGGTACAAAGTTTTTGCTGTAGCTTTAGATCTATGCTTTTCTATAATTAATTTAAATAATTCATAGATGCAGCTTCTATGGTCCAATTGTGGTGAAATTTTTATGGTGGGCTAATTATTGTATGATTGAACTATAGTAAAAATTTCATACTCATTGGATCATGTATAACTTAGTTCAGGGAGTAGAAACCTAAATAAATCTGTAACTTAGATTTAACAAGTATAAACCTAAATAAATCTATAACTAAATTATACATGATCCAATGAGTATAAAATTTTTACTACAGTTCAATCATACAATAATTAGCCCACCATAAAAATTTCACCACAATTGGACCATAGAAGCTGCATCTATGAATTATTTAAATTAATTATAGAAAAGCATAGATCTAAAGCTACAGCAAAAACTTTGTACCAAAGCATACCATATTATATGTTCACTGTGTAGATCTACTCATGTGGAGTCCAACAAAATTGGATTTTCCATTTTATGATTTTTCTGTGATTTACTATGATTTTTCAAAGATTCAGCAGAAATAAATAAAAAAGAAAAATACAAAACCACCGTCACTGTAGCAAACCACCGTCCAAAACCGCTTGGGGGGGGTTATTTGACCGGTTTTGGAAAGTTCAGGGGGTAGAAAATCCGGTTTTATAGTTGAGGGTGGTAACTAGACTTCTTGTTATAGGTGAGGGGGTGATCTTAGACTTTTTCCTATAATTTTTGCATAGTTTTGAGTTTTCCTTTTAAGGATATAATGTAGAAATCATGTTAAGTGTTACAGTACTCTTAGAAGGGTTTCATTATAAGCAGAAGATAGGCCAAGAAGGAATGGATTGGGCTATTTTGTATACTTTCGTATAAAACTTGGAATTGAAGATGAAAGCAGGGAGGCTGGAGAACTGAGCCTAGCTCTGTTGGCGGGATGTGTGCATGTACACTCCCAACACCAAAGTTCGTGTCATCTTCAACTCAGCAAACCATTAGCAAGCAAAAATTGAACAAAAAAGAACATGTTTAGAGACCATTATAATCAGTAGTGAAAATTTAGAGAGAATATACAGGCATGAAAGACATTTACTTAGATCAAGATTATGAATTAATACCTAGAATTGATGTATTAGTTAAACATGAAAACTAAAAATGATGTTCTTGGCACAGCTTAAAGTCCTACCTCCTCTTGCTCCTCATTGATCTTTTCATCATCACCTGAGGCTGCATCAAGTAATGTAGTAACCCCATAATAAACCTGAATCCGTTAAAGTTGGCCATAAATAATAAAGTATGTCTTAACTTCACACAATAATTCAAGAGTAAAAGCCACACATTCTTTTAAAAAATCCATGCACTTTTTAATTTGTTTGTGTGTAATGAAGATGCATAATCCTTACCAACAGACATGCCGCAGCAATGTCATCAACTGGAAAATCAGTACCACCAAAGCTGCACGCAACCAGACATTGGATAAATGAGAGCACCCAATAGAAACTCTACTTGCACAATTAAGATAATTACCCGAATGGGATGATGCCATCAACATAGTGGAATGCTCGACCAAGAACTACAGATATAACGGTCATTACCCTGATAATCACCAGAAAAAAGAATTCTATGTAATGCCAGATATACAGCACTTAAAGCCTGTGACAGTATTGAAGATGAGACATAGAATACAACAAGCATGAAAATACTTACGCAAGAGCTCCAAATGTGCCAAGAAAAATGACTGCTCCAGAACTTCTAGCCGCTAACAGTGCCTATCAAACACATGCAACTGCAGCATTTATCAATGACTCATTTTAGTATATATTACTGAAAAATTATTGTATGGTATAGATGCGAAGCAAAGCAATTTGCAAGAAACAAACATATTTTTGGAAATAGAAAATATTTCTTTCATGACATTTACAGCATTCACTAATACACAATCTCCCTTGAACACCCATATCTGTGCAGCCCATCTGTCTAGAGGGCCAAAAATCAATATATCCTATATAACTATAACCCAGTAAGTGCCATGAATACTAGCTTTTCTCTTCTCTTGCAAAGGCACGTCATCACTATTGTTTTAACCATTTGATCTTAAAATCTTAAACATTCATCTTATCTTGGCCGTCTGTAGTCCTCTGTCCTTACCACATCTGTGCCGCTTCAACTCCTTCGGTAGTTTCAGTTGCCATTGTGGATACATCAATTTAATCGGCTGCCCTTCGGCCCTTCATCTTCCACTTAATACTTCCGTAATACACCCTGAACCTATAATTGTCCTCCATAAGACCTCCTCACATCCAACAGAATACATCCCCTAGATTCTCCTGCTATCTCGTCCCAATGAATCTGAGAGGTCACCGATGTCATTCTTCATTCCTGAGGTAGCCTCTTGCTGTTCTGGCATGCAAGCAGAGGCCTTAATTGCTGTTCCATAGCCCATGCTTGGGGAGTTGGGGTGACAGCAGTCTGCACCATCGGCACAACATGCTTTTCTTTTTTTTGCTCCAGTTATACTACTATGTTTTGCTTCCGAGCCGACAACAACCCAGCGCGTCCTCCGACCGGCTTCCCCGAGTCGCATTTCGGGAGGCACCTCAGCACCTGCAGACACGACCCGCGCCAGGTGATCGGCGGCAGTCAGTCGAAAGCCGGGGGGGGGGGGGGGGGCGTACCGAGTGGCCCGGCCGCAGCAGTAGCCTTGCTCGGAATGGAGTTGAGGGGGAGGAGGAGAGTACGGTTGAGCAGGAGCAGGAGGAGGCCGCGGCGACGGAGGCCATGGCGCCGCGGCCGCGCTGGTGGTGGTTGCGGGGCGGGGCGGGAGTGAGCGGACGGACCTCCGCTTTCTCTCGGCCGTTGCGAGTGGATAGAGGAGCTCGAACGGAAGACTGGTGCTCCGCTTCCGCGAACGGGCCCGGATTCGTGTGACGTATTGGGCTGGCCCACTATTCTGGGTAAGCCCATTGTTATAGTTCTAGTTCGAAGTGTTTCTCTTCGGCCACGGCGTTCGTCTACCCAGTTCCTCGTCGGTTCGGAATCGGAACACGTACAGGATCCGGATCGGGATCGGAGGGGGTTGCATCGCAACCGTTCGGTCGTGCACCATTAGGCTTCTTCCCTCTTCGTCTCAACTAGCAGCAACGCGCTTTCATCTACTAGCGCAGCACGGCAACAGCAACTAGCCTTCAATAGTTCAATCCTTCGTCTACCAGCGTTTCCGGATAATTTAACTTTTTACCATTATAACGAATGCCACCTCTTCAGATAATACTCTTAAAATTATTTCTACATATTTATCATCAAGAGAGAGCATTTGATATATTCTTGTCATTTTCGCTGACATACACGCCAACTCGACCTGACAGCATAAACCGACCACGAAAAATAACATTTTTGCCCATCATCTATTTCTTCTATCTCTATCCCTTCCCCTTCCCTCCATTTCTCTCCCTTCCCCCTCTCCCTTCCCTCCTGAAGCGGCGACGCGGTGACGGGCGCGACGCAACAGCGCCTGTGCTTTCTACGGCCGGCCCCCCTCCCTTCCACCCCCCCCCCCCCCCCGCGCGGGCGGACCCCCGTGGCACAGCGCGGCGCGGGTGGCGTGGGCACCGCGCGGCCAACTAGCCCCGGCGGCCGCGGCTGCCCCCCTCCGCGCGGCCTCCTGCGGCCGGCCGGCGTGGCTCCGCTCTCCCTCGGCCCGTCCGTGCTCCCGGCCACTCCGATGTTCCTCGAGTCGTCCCATCGTCGGTTTGGTTCCTCCCCCCCCCCCCCCCCCTCTTCTTACCTCTCCCTGTGGGATCTGCCTCTCCCAGCGCTCATGGAGGCTCGCTCCCCTTCGCTATGGACGATGATCTATATGCAGACGAGCTATTCGCCTCTAATAGACGAAACCCTACCTAGGTTCGTATTGATCAGTTTGGCTTCAACAGATTGGGTCTCTGTTGCTTTTGCCTCTTACTAATAGTTGATTTCTGCTCTCTGCCGACCATGGGGGAGGCACGCCAGGGATGGGGACGCACGGGCGGCAGAGCCTGCGTCCGCGGCAGAGCCCACGCGCGGCGGATCTCGTGCCTGCGTTCGCCATCAGAGCAGCGCTGCTAGCTGGGGTGGTGCGCAGACCTCGCGCTCGCCGGCTTCATCTGTTGTTGCTCGCGTCTGGGAGGGAGGAAGAGGTGGAGCTGAGAGGCGCATAGGCCGGGATGCATCTTTACCAAGCGATGAGGATGAGACGGATGAAGAAGAAATAGATGAGGCGTAATAAAGTCATTTCGCATCCCACAGACACGTTGGCTCTCCTACATGTCCTGCCACGTATGGAAAATGGCTTAAAGTTATGAATTCTTCTCTCTCGATGATAAATATATAAGAGCAATTTTAATAGTGCTGTCTGAAGAGGTGACATCCTTTCTAATGGTAAAAAGTTAAATATCGCCCGCGTTTCCGAGCCACATCGAGTCAGCGATCCATGGCCGTCGTCTCGGAGCTGGAGGAGGAGGAGCTGCCCGAGGAGAAGAGCAATGCGGCGGCGGTTCTTGCGTTTTCCCCTGTCCCCTGGCTGGCTGCCGTGGCGGAGCGGTACGAGCGCCGCGAGAAGCTTGGCGAAGGCATGTTCAGAGACGTGTACAAGGCCTGGGACCGCGTGCTGGAGCGCTTCGTCGCCGTGAAGCGGCTCTCGGGGAGCACCGACGACCGCTTCGTGGCGACCCCTCTCCCCGACTTCGAGTGGGAGGTCATGTCCCTCGCGGCGTGCCGCGGCCACCCTTCCGTCGTCCAGCTCCTGGCCGCGTATGCCGACTACAGCCGTGCCGACGGCGACTGCTTCGTCGTCACGGAGTACGCTGGGCCCATGAACCTGCGCCAGTACGTCCGGCGCCTTAACGGCCAGCCGTTCGACGAGGACGAAGTGCGCGACGTCATGGAGCAGCTCCTCGCCGGCACGAGGCATGCGCACATGGCGGGCGTCCTGCACAGGGACATCGTCCCGGAGAACGTGATCGTCGACATGGACGCCGCGAGCGGCAGGATGGTGTACAAGATATGTGGCTTCGGCATGTCGAAGCCGGCGGCGCAGGCGGACAGGGACGACTCCGGGGCCCGGGCCGCTGGCGTCCGCCAGCCCGTACCGCGCACCGGAGCTTTTCCTGGGATTCAAGGACTATGACGGCCGGGTCGACACGTGGTCGCTCGGCTGCATCATGGCCGAGCTCGTCGCCGGTAACGGCGTGCCTTTCTTCGACGCGCCGGACGGCGAGGTCTTCAAAAGGATGCTGCAAAGGGTTGGCACAGAGGGCATCATCGAGTGGCAGGGGCTGGAGCGCGTGGTGCCGGCCGAAAAGGTGGCCTTCCTTCGAAAGATGGTCAACGAGGAGGGCGGTCACCTGCAGCTGCCGGAGGTTCTGTCTCCGGCTGGGTTCAAGGTTTTGGAAGGACTGAGGCCCTGAGGGGGTTGCATCGCAACCGTTCGGTCGATGCACCATTAGGCTTCTTCCCTCTTCGTCTCAACTAGCAGCAACGCGCCTTCATCTACTAGCGCAGCACGGCAACAGCAACTAGCCTTCAATAGTTCAATCCTTCGTCTACCAGCGTTTCTGGATATTTAACTTTTTACCATTATAATAAATGCCACCTCTTCAGATAATATTTTTAAAATTATTTCTACATATTTATCATCAAGAGAGAGCATTTGATATATTCTTGTCATTTTCGCTGACATGGCACGCCAACTCGACCTGACAGCATAAACCGGCCACGAAAAATAACATTTTTGCCCATCATCTATTTCTTATATCTCTATCCCTTCCTCGCTCGAGCTCCCTCTCTCTGCCTTCCCTCCATTTCTCTCCCTTCCCCTCTCCCTTCCCTCCTGAAGCGGCGACGCGATGACGGGCGCGACGCGACGGCGCCTGCGCTTGCTACGGCCGGCCCCCCTCCCTTCCTCCCACCCCCCGTGCGGGCGGACCCCCGTGGCACGGCGTGCGTGCTGCACGGCACGGCACGGGTGGCGTGGGCACCGCGCGGCCAGCCAGCCCCCGCGGCCGCGGCTGCCCCCCTCCGTGCGACCTCCTGCGGCCGGGCGGCGTGGCTCCGCTCTCCCTCGGCCCGTCCGTGCTCCCGGCCACTCCGATGTTCCTCGGGTCGTCCCCTCGTCGGTTTGGTTCCTCCCCCCCCCCCCCCCCCTCTCTTCTTACCTCTCCCTGTGGGATCTGCCTCTCCCAGCGCTCACGGAGGCTCGCTCCCCTTCGCTATGGACAATGATCTATATGCAGACGAGCTATTCGCCTCTAATAGACGAAACCCTACCTAGGTTCGTATTGATTAGTTTGGCTTCAACAGATTGGGTCTCTGTTGCTTTTGCCTCTTACTAATAGTTGATTTCTGCTCTCTGCTGACAAACCATTCTCCTGCTAGAAGGGGAGGAGCCGGACCTCGCGCGCGCCGCTGGGGATGGGGGAGCAGTGACCGGAAGGGGAGGAGCTGGACCTTGCGTGGCCGACCATGGGGGAGGCACGCCAGGGATGGGGACGCACAGGCGGTAGAGCCTGCGTCCGTGGCAGAGCCCATGCGCGGCGGATCTCGTGCCTGCGTTCACCGTCGGAGCAGCGCTGCTAGCTGGGGTGGTGCGCAGACCTCGCGCTCGCCGGCTTCATCTGCTGCTGCTCGCGTCTGGGAGGGAGGAGGAGGTGGAGCTGAGAGGCGCGTAGGCCGGGATGCATCTTTACCGAGCGATGAGGATGAGACGGACGAAGAAGAAATAGATGTGGGGTAATAAAGTCATTTCGCATCCCACGGACATGCTGGCTCCCCTACATGACCTGTCACGTATGGAAAAATGGCTTAAAGTTATGAATTCTTCTCTCTCGATGATAAATATATCAGAGCAATTTTTATAGTGCTGTCTGAAGAGGTGACATCTGTTCTAATGCTAAAAAGTTAAATATCGTCCGCGTTTCCGAGCCACATCGAGTCAGCGATCCATGGCCGCCGTCTCGGAGCTGGAGGAGGAGCTGCCCGAGGAGAAGAGCAATGCGGCGGCGGTTCTTGCGTTTTCCCCTGTCCCCTGGCTGGCTGCCGTGGCGGAGCGGTACGAGCGCCGCGAGAAGCTTGGCGAAGGCATGTTCAGAGACGTGTACAAGGCCTGGGACCGCGTGCTGGAGCGCTTCGTCGCCGTGAAGTGGCTCTCGGGGAGCACCGACGACCGCTTCGTGGCGACCCCTCTCCCCGACTTCGAGTGGGAGGTCATGTCCCTCGCGGCGTGCCGCGGCCACCCTTCCGTCGTCCAGCTCCTGGCCGCGTATGCCGACTACAGCCGTGCCGACGGCGACTGCTTCGTCGTCACGGAGTACGCTGGGCCCATGAACCTGCGCCAGTACGTCCGGCGCCTTAACGGCCAGCCGTTCGACGAGGACGAAGTGCGCGACGTCATGGAGCAGCTCCTCGCCGGCACGAGGCATGCGTCCTGCACAGGGACATCGTCCCGGAGAACGTGATCGTCGACATGGACGCCGCGAGCGGCAGGATGGTGTACAAGATATGTGGCTTCGGCATGTCGAAGCCGGCGGCGCAGGCGGACAGGGACGACTCCGGGGCCCGGGCCGCTGGCGTCCGCCAGCCCGTACCGCGCGCCGGACCTTTTCCTGGGATCCAAGGACTATGACGGCCGGGTCGACACGTGGTCGCTCGGCTGCATCATGGCCGAGCTCGTCGCCGGTAACGGCGTGCCTTTCTTCGGCGCGCCGGACGGCGAGGTCTTCAAAAAGATGCTGCAAAGGGTTGGCACAGAGGGCATCATCGAGTGGCAGGGGCTGGAGCGCGTGGTGCCGGCCGAAAAGGTGGCCTTCCTTCGAAAGATGGTCAGCGAGGAGGGCGGTCACCTGCAGCTGCCGGAGGTTCTGTCTCCGGCTGGGTTCAAGGTTTTGGAAGGACTGCTGGATAGCAACCCAGACCGCAGACTCTCAGCAGCGGCCGCGCTTCGCAAGCAATGGTTCCGGCGCGGTTGCTTGTTCGGTGCCTGGTGCTTCATGCCTCGTGGCGACGTTGCCCCTTAATTGCTCGCATAAGCATCTGCGTGCTGCGTAGTAGAGTAGTATTTAGTTATGAACTCGATATCCGTTTGCTCTTATAGTTCTTTTTTATGCTATATATTTCTTTCCTTTTTCAGTTTTTTCAACGCAAATGTAGCATTGAGTGAGGGATGTCAGTCCTGGATCATGACGGCATCCATAGAAAGTGCATAGCTGTAAATATGTAGCACGCTGCACATTAATTCGGTAGAATTAATAATACGAATTAATTCATATGAGTTTGTAGTTGATGTACTGGTTGCACTTTTAGTCTCCTGATGTAGACCATAAATGGTGTTTTTTTTTTGAAAAAAAATATATGGATAGTCAGGCACATTGATCAATCATATAAAATAACAAATCACTATTAATGAGATAATAGGACCGTTGCCATGCTGTCCAATCCACTGCCTTTAGCTCTCTAGTCACCACTGCCACTGTTGCCACCTCCCTACTCTCCACTGTACGAATGTTCCCATCTTGGTATCATACTCTCATTTGTATTTCCCCCTGAAAAGTTTGCGTCAAGTAGTTTGGTCCTGATTAAGGTTGCTGAGTTGAGCAGCTGGTCTCACCAAAGAATCGGCATCTCACAATGAGGAATGTGAGCATGTGCAAAATTGTTCTTGGGGAATTATTTCTATATATATGATGTATAATGGTTAGGGACAGCATGTCTAAGGGGCGATTTGTGGGCTTCTGGATGCAGTGAGGTTGCCCAGGCATTGCTTGTCCTACATCTTTCTGCAAAACAATTGGAAGATCATATTCCTATCGGGGTCGGAAGCATTATTCCTCCAGCATCTATTGTCCATTACAAGCATGTTCTCTGAGATCAGAATTCGGAAACAATGAGGCAAGCAGAGTATGAGAAAAGTGAAGGTTTTCACCAGGACCAAAATCGTTGCTGTACTGACACTCACAACAGGGGTGGGGCTGTGGGGGTGTGGAGGTTCAGCTCAACCCAACTTCCGTATCAAATATGTGGTTCGTGTTACAGGTGATTATTCGACGTGACCTTTGTTTTTCTTCTTATTAAGCTTCAGCATTTTGGACCAGCCAACATGTGGGCATGTGGCTTTCATTTTTTTAAGCTGACTAGGTTTCGTCTAGGATGCAAAATCCTTTTACGTTCAAGTTTGATACTAGCATTTATATAGTGGATTGATGTAGACTTCTTGCTGCTAGTGCTATGCGTTTGGAACCATTTCCTGAAATTTATATACTCATGTGAATGTTCTATTAGAATATGAAATCTGCGTGTGTGGATAATATGAAAATAATAGGTGTTGATTCTTCTGATTATCACTACCAAAAAAAACTATTTATTTCAAAATTGTGTACTTTGGTTTATCTTGGGCTCTTGGCTATTAAATAGCGGGAACACTATGTGTCAAATATTTCGAATCCATGTTCATAATGTTAACAAATTTATATGTTTGGTATTTATTCTTGTGTCCATCATGCTTCTTCTTATCCTTCTTTTTTTTTCCAAACATCTTCTATGTGTTTGTGGATATTTGTACCGATACTGATAGCTACGGGTTCAAACTGGTCCCGCATTTGATGTCTCTTGTGTTTGTCGTGTTTTTACATTGGCACAGGGGAGGGGATCATTGCATCTTTTTTCTGTTTTTAGCATATATGACATCGCAGATAATATGCAGGGCTGACACAAATATGCTCAGTCAACTAGGCCACCACAAGAACACCACTCTCGATACTGGGAATAGAAACATGTCAGACTAGTTTGCTGACTGATGCTTAAGAAACAATAACAGGTGTTGTACACCTTAACTATGACGTCTTATTCTATAAACTACCACTGTACATATATACAACTGTCATGACTCAATAGTACTCAGAAACTTTGTGCGCTATCATACTGAAAAATACAAAACTTGGAGCTATCATGCTAAACCCACGCTATACGGCACAATGAGATGTAGCATCTTATCCATGCTAATCTCAAATAAGATGGCCCAGCACACAGATATTGTGATGAAGCTTCGAAATAAGTTGGTTTTGAAGTAGAGGGACAACCAAGTGATCTGATTAGCTCATGGACCGGTAGGACCTTGAATTTCGTTGGTGGATTCATTGCGACATTGTGCACCTTATGCTCATAGATCTTGCCATTCTTGTCAAGTTTATAGACAGAAGCACCATCAAAGCGGCCATGCCCATCCCAAGGTACTCGAGGAATGCCGTGGGCAATCCAGCGAATCATGATCATGTTCTCAGCAGGCTGCCATATACTGACTATATCAACCCACAATGCTTTGAAGAAGATCCGGCCAGTAAAACGAAGCGCCCAGAATATCCTTTTGTAATTTTCCAGGCCCTTGAATGTATTCAAAGGATCTTGGAAGACAATGTCATCTCTAAAAAACAGTAACAGATATAATTAGGAAAAGATAAAATGATGGGACAGAAAAGGTAACAAGTTCAGATAGAACATTGACATACTGTAGACTACTTACTGCATATCATAATTAGTTAAGTGTGACACAAGTAAAGATCTTACTTGGTACTAGGTAATCCAGAAATACATAGTCTTTTTTCTCTTTACCTTAGTTAACAATCATAATTCTTCTGGCTAAGTGTACTTTCAATAAAATAAAGTTAAGCAAATACTCAGGCACAGTGCTACGTTGCATTGAAATCAAATCGTCCAGCCCAAGAAAAATATATACAAGCAGCCATGCACTATGATAGCTGTCGTGTAACTCTTTTCCTGTTAATGAAATACAGGCTTAAAACCACGTTCGTGAAAAAAAAAAAGACATGCGCTGTGAGAAGGTTGTTTTTCTGAGGTATATTGAGAAGACAATGGTGCAGCACAATAGAAGCCTAGAAATGGAGAAGTATGCCTAGTGTAAGTTCCCACCTGAGTTCTGGATTAAACAACCAAACAAATGGATATAACTATATGGGGAAGTAAAGGCCATGTTACTAGGAGAGAAAAAAATCATGTCTCAAAACAACTATAAAAAGGCATAAACCCCTATAAAAAAAAGAGTGCCACAAACAATGTATGGCTGTATCTAACAGTCAGACAATCAGTAAGATAAGAGGCCCTTTGTTGAGAACTAAACTCTAATAACAGAAAGGAAAGGGGACAAATAGCAACTAATAGTAATAGCACAAACACACGAAAACAAACTGAAACAGGATGTCATATCACAATAACTCCAATAATAAGGCAGCATATCTAATAAATCTAATGCATGGAACTGGCACCATAGGATGTCATATCACAATAACTCCAGTCAGCCAATCCACATCTCAGTTCATCGTGGGGAGGACCGACTCAAAATCAACGGTATAGGAGTATAGATTCATCACATAATCCTTGAAAAATACTCCCATTCTCCAAGCTAAATAACACGACTCTATAAACAAGAACCCCGATCATATCCATAGAAAGCACATATCCTAATCAACATTACATAAGAAGAAATATATAGGCTTCATTTCTAGTGAAACTCTTCAGATGCTTGGTGGGCGGTGGCACCACCACCAACAGCGCTGCCCATGTCCTCCATTCCGACTCAAAAGCTAACCACTACATCAACAATCAGAGGTAGTCTAGCTAAGCTAAACTATCACTTCCAGGAAAAAGGGAGGTCATGAGACAGGGTCTGACTTCCCAATCAGTCAACAAGCAAAATATTGAGGCCCTATGCAATACCCACCATGACTTCTGAAATATTTATAACTGCAGCTTGTCCCATCTCATTCTGAATATACTCAAGTCTATATACAAATCTGTCCGGTGGCATGGCAGCTAGTGTAGATCACAAGCCATATGGGAAGGCAGAGTAAGCTCATGTATAAACATGTTCTACCTAGAACTAGAAGGTACTAGTTTACAGTGACAAATCTTTAGTAGGTAAGTACAGAAAAGTCTCCTTAACAATAATCAATTGAAGCATTCCGCCTATACCCACGTGTCCCTCGGAGACTGCTAGTGCCGGTATTACTGCTGCCTTTGGACAACCTTATCCTAATTAACATTACATAAGAAGAAATATATCGGCTTCATTTTCTGAATACAACTCTTCAGGTGCTTGGTGGCACCACCACCAACAGCGCTGCCCAAGTCCTCCACCCCGACTCAAAAGCTAGCCACTACATCAACGATCAGAGGTAGTATAGCTAAGCTAAACTATCACTTCCAGGCAAAAGGGATGTCGCGAGACAGGGTCGACTTCCCAATCAGTCAACAAGTAAAATATTGAGGCCCTATTCAACATCCGCCATGACTTGTGAAATATTTATAACTGCAGCTTGTCCCATCTCATTCTGAATATACTCAAGTCTATATACAAATCTGTCCAGTGGCATGGCAGCTAGTGCAGATCACAAGCCATATGGGAAGGCAGAGTAAGCTCATGTATGCACATGTTCTACCTAGAACTAGAAGGTATAGTTTACAGTGACAAATCTTTAGTAGGTAAGTACAGAAAAGTCTCCTTAGCAATAATCAATTGAAGCATTCATCACTGGTGAAAAAAACAAAAAAATTATACCATATATTCATTTGGAACCCACCTAAACAGAAATTGTGTAGATCATAAGCTATACGGGAAGGCAGAGTAAGCTTAGGTATGCACATGCTCTTTTCCTATAGAACTAGAAGTAGGTAACTACAGAAAAGTCTCCTTAATAATAATCAATTGAAGTATTCATCACTGATGGAAGAGAAAAAAAAAACAAAATTTTCACACCATATATTCAATTTGGAACCAACCTAATTAAACGAGGTCAATAGAGTCCAACCAAAATCTGATCAGTTCAAGAGGAGGATATCGAATCGAACCTGTAGATGTCGAAGCTGGGCTCCTTGTAGAGCACATCGGGGAGCTCCTCCCTGAGCGTCCGGATCGCGTACCCCATGTTGAGGTAGTACCTCTGCCTCTCCTCGTTGTCCTCGTCGCCGCGCCTCCCCGCGGCCGGCGGCGACTCGGACGGCGTGGCCGGCGCGGCGAAGAGCGGCGGCGGCGGCAGCGGGACCGGCACCCGGCCCCCCCGCACGGGGTCGGCGACCCTGGTCACCCGCCCCCTCGTCGCCGCCGCCTCCCCCTGCTTGACGCGGCCCCCTGTTCCTGCCGCCGCCACCGCCACGCCCCTCCTCCTCCCCGCTGGCGGCCGCGCCGCCGCAAGGTCCGGCAGGTGCAGCAGCTGAGCCATGCCCTGCCTGAGTGATGCTGCGGTGGCTAGATAGAACTAGAAGGAGAGGAGAGGAGAGGGGAGGAGAGTGTGATCTGTACGAGACTAATGAGAGGGGAGAGAAGTGTCATTGCACATATATATATGAGTACACACTACACAGTGATACTAGTAAAAATAGGAGTGGATAAATACTAAATAAAGGTAGTGGCTTTGTGTCATGCGTCAAAATGGCGCGCTTTTTGTCACGGTGCGCCGTGCGCCTCTCCCTCTCCTGGAAATTGACTGACACGATGAATATCTATGTTTCCTCCGATCCCAGATTAATTGTCGTTTTAGATTTTTATACCGTAAATTTAACTAGATTTATATAAAATACGTGTAATATTTAAACCTTTAAATAAATTTATTATAAAAATATATTCAACGATCTATCTAATAATATTAATTGTATATCATAAATATTAATATTTTTTTATATAAAATAAGTCAAATTTATTTTAGTTATTTTAGAAGGGAGGGAGTATCTATCTGATGAACCGACCACGGCTGCTGTCGGAGTCAAGTCCTACGTGTATCTGCACGCTTGGCCTGATCCTGCTACAAGAGTGGAGGGGGGTGTTGGATAACGAGTCAAAATCGACCTAATCTTATTTACCGTAGTCTTCTAATAAATTGTTAAAAACCAATTTTAAAAATGAGCTTATTGAGATGAACCTAACAGGTCGGACCGAAGTCGAAAGTTGACCAAAATAAAAATAAGTTCAATCGGAGCATTTTTTTTTCAAACGAGCCACCAAGTTAGCCCAACAAGCTTTAGTTTTGTCCGGCCTATGCCATGAAAATTACCATCATATATGTTTGAAACGGTGAGGAACATGTCATTTTTGTTTTTTAGGCAAATTGAGTGTGAGTGTGTGACCAATTGGAGGGAGTACCACGTAGTTACATCTTTACTTCCCGGTCTAGAAAACTTGGCTAAGCCAAACATTCATCCTAGGTGTTCGTTCGATTTTGAGCGCTCCGGTTCAAAACAATTAGAGCGTGTTTGTCACAGTTCTTAGGGGCTCCGGCTTAGGCACTGTAGGGTATTGTAGCGAGGAGCCGGAGAAGCTGCAAATCGTGGCTCCACCAGCTCCTCCTCTTCTCAATTCATTTTTTATCATGAAATCCGAAATGGCTCCATACTACAATACCATACAGTGCTGCCATAGGGATTTTGAGGAGGAGCAGGAGCCCCACAAAGCCATGCTAATCGGCTCAGTCGTGGGGATACATGCGACCAACAGGAGGCAGCCATAATAAAGCTCTTGTTTAGTTCATCCGCTAAAACTTTACATCCTATCACATTGAATGTTTGGACATATGCATAAAGTATTAAATATAGACTAAAAAATAACTAATTATATAGATTACGACTACTTTGCAAGACGAATCTTTTAAGCCTAATTAGTTCATGATTTGACAATAAAAGTGCTACAGTAACACATGTGCTAATAACGGATTAATTAGGCTTAATAAATTCATCTCGCGGTTTACGGATCCTGTATTTTGTTTTTTATTAGTATCTGAACACCGCATGCGACACCTCATATAACATCCAATGTGACACTTTAAAATTTTACACCCCAGATCTAAACACCACTTCAGGTTTGGTCATAGAATACTAGTCTAGTACAGTACAGTGCGTACGTCTCGTCAGGTACAGATGAAACGAGCATCGTGTCGTGCGTGCGTGACGTCGTGGACCTTGCGGCCGCAAACGCAAGGTGGCTCCAGGTGAGGACACGAGGGCCGATATTATGCCTAATCGTCCACTGGAAAGCGATGAGAGCATAGAGGTTAGGGCCTGTTTGGTTCCTTAGTCCATGGACTAAAGTTTTAGTCCACCTTTAGTCCATGGACTAAAGTACTGTTTGGTTACTTAAACTAGTATGGACTAAAAGTAATAAATGTTGTGGTAGGATGACTCATTTACCCCTGTGATCACGCTACTGGCGTCAAAACCGTTGAGAAATGTCCAGGCGCCAAGACCACGTACTGGAGCCAAAACAGTGGAGAAAAAGGAGAACATAAAGTCACGGTGGCGCCAAAACCCTGCTGTCCTAGGCGATATAAAGGTCCTGGCGCCAAGACCTTGCTCATACAAAACGTTCTCGTCACTATCAAACACTCATACAAACGTCATACACATTCAAACACTCATACAAAACGTCATACACATTCAAACAGGCGATATGAAGGTCCCAGGCGATATGAAGGTCACAGGCGATATGAAAATGTTCACACAAAACGTCATACACATTCAAACAGGCGATATGAAGGTCCCAGGCGATATGAAAATGTTCATACAAAACGTCATACACATTTAAACACTCATACAAATGGAGGAAATTGTCCATACAACAGTAGCACACGACAAACATAACATCACCATTAAACAGTAGACATCTATGCTCTATTGAACAACCCATCGGCTATCGAATCACGGAATTGATTCATGGTGTGATCTTCATCTCCATGACGTGTATTAGATACTTGAGAAGACGATGCTTCCGAGAGTGGAACAAAGTTCTCGTCACTATCAGCCAAATCAAAGTCTGCATCCTCCAAATAACTATCTCGAATGAAATTGTGTAGTGCCATGCACGCAATAATTATTTGACTTTGCTTTGGCATAGGATAACTAGGTAGGTCAAGCAATATCCTCCACTTCATCTTTAAAACTCCAAATGACCGCTCAATGACATTACGAAGTGAAGAATGAGCATAATTAAACCGTTCTTTTTTACCTCTTGGCACTGGTCCTTGTCTAAACTCTGGGATATGGTACTTAGTTCCCTTGTACGGTGCAAGATAACCCGGTCGGTTTGGGTAACCCGAGTCAACAAGGTAGAATTTTCCTACACATAGCAGTCAAATGGTTTATGCAAGTCACATGCCAAGTATTGCTTTAATGAGACAACATAGAAAAGAAAAAGTCAATACCTTCAGGTGGATGTGGAAATTTGTCTCCAAACTTGTCAATGGCATCTTTGAATACCCTCATATCATGTATTGATCTAGGCCATCCCGCCACGACAAAAGTAAACCTCATATCAAAGTCGCATATAGCCATCACATTTTGAGTTGTATATCCATGTCGTCCCGTATGTTGTACTACCTTGCTAGTTGGTACTACAACAGGGATATGTGTCCCGTCTATTGCTCCAATGCAACTATCAAAGAACGGTGTAAAGCGAGGAGCTTGCAATCTAGGATGGACTGTCCTAAACTGTGGGTCCTTTGGCTTAATGATATCAACTGCTAGCTTGGTTACACTCTGTAGAACTTTATCAAACTTCCTACATACTATCTCCAGTGACCTTGTGAAACAATCTTTAGCTTGTCGAACAGACTGAGGGGCACCACATATCCATAAAAACAGCCCTAAAGCCTCCATAGATGACATTCTCCTAGTGGACTTCAATCCATATGACCCAACTAGCACACTATGGAGCCCCAAAAAGATACCTTCACTCATCCTAAACATATTGAAGCAAGCTGTCCTACTTCCTAGTGTCCTCATAACCCAATCAAAACCACTTTCTGTAGCTACTCTATAAGCCGCTTTGTTCATGTAAGTGTCAAAATGGTACATACCCATCAAGGCAGCAGCTATGGTTATGATTTTCCTCCTCTTCTTCTGAGACTCGAATATGTATGTCTATACTCTTCGATCATAATCATCTCTATCATCTTCTTCCCATTGATCATCATCAGACTCATCTTCTTCTTCCTATAAGATGGAACATGAACATGTCAGTGTTCTCAATTGCTTCTAGAACCACAAAAGCAAGAACCACAAAGCATCATCAGAAAACATCACAAAAGCAAGAACCACAAAGCAGACTTAAAACATGTTCTGAATATAGTAACAAGTCTTAACAAGTCTTAACACAGTAACATCACCATCAAACAAGACTAAGCATTAAAGGTCTTAAAACATGTTCTGAATAATAAGGTCTTCAAACTAGTCCTAAGCTTAAGGTCTTCAGTAGTTATTGTAATCCTGGACTGCTTTCTTCAGCCAAGTCAGTCGGTCTTCCTTAGTGTCCATCATGTTGAAGACCATCCTGTTGTACTCAGAATGAAACAGTCTTGTTGCAACATAAAATTCTTGTGTGTTTGGTCCTGCTCCAGCATCTTTGACCAAAAACAAGCATCTATTTATGTCTTCTTGAGCCTCTTCCTTCTTCTTCTGTGACTCCATCTCCCTCATTTTTTGCCTCTTCTCGAACTCTTCCTCCCTCATTCTCTGTTTCTTCAGTAACTCCTCCTCCCTCATTTTCTGCCTCTTTTCCAGCTCCTCCTCCCTCTGTCTTGCCATTTCTACCAGTGCTTGTTCATCCTTGTTTCTACTAACCTACAACTCACTAATAATCCCCTGGAACATCTTCATCATTGGGCTCTTGCTCTTCTTAGCTGGACTTGCGGCTGTGTCTGCTGTACTAGTTGTTCTCTTGCGGCTGTTACTGCTTAGTGGGCTATGTACAAAGCCTTCTCCTTCTTGATCTTCACCCTCCTCATCAGCCAACACCTCTTCTTATTGATGCGAAGAACCAGGGATGCAAGAAGATGATCCATCAACTATTACCCCATGAAACATCTCTGCAAGTTGTTCTACATAAGTAGGAACACCATGCATGAACTTCTTGCATTCAGATCTTCCCTGAAAAACAGAAACAAGTAATCAGAAACATAGCAACAATAAAGAAAAAAGTACATGGGAGTGAAAACTGATTCAGTTACCTCTAACTCCTGTTTCCACCATGCAGCTGATGCTATGATAGTGCCATCAGGTCTTCAACCTAGTGCGGTACTAGTATTCAACATAGTCCAGAAGGAGTACAAAGTCTTGCATTGAGTCCATCTGTTCCTCAATTGCTTGACATTTAAGTTTAGTCCAGTCTTTAATAGAAAACCTTGTCTCATCATATTATACCCTCTACGTGACATTGTACCATGCAAGCAATTCCCTGCCCTTATTTGTTCAACCGCTAGATCACAGTAAATATGAGTGTTTTCCTCGGTCCAACTCGCCTTGTCATATGTAGTCACCTAGCAATCAGAAGCATTAACATTCATCTATAGGACAGCAATCTGTATCCCTCTAATGTGGATGGTCGAAAAATAGTGTGGCTACCATTCATCTAACATTCAAAATTTGTGGCTAGCATTCACAAAAAATACTCAGCATCACAAATAGCTAGCACTCAAAAGCATGAAAAAAACTCAGCATGTCAAAAATACTCAACATTTGTGGCTAGCATTCACATTCATCTAACATTCAGAATATGTGGCTAGCATTCACAAAAAAAACTACAAATAGCTAGCACTCAGAAGCATGAAAAAATACTCAGCATCACATTCATCTAGCATACAGAATCTAGCATACATTCATCTACAGGGAATAGGTCCAAGTTGTGGCTTACCCCCTAGGAGTCTTCATCTTCATCCTCACCGGTGCCACTGCCATTTCCTGTGGATGGTCGAAGTTGTGGCCACCACCGCGTCCACCAACTCTACCTCCCCCACGGGTCCCCCCTCTACCTCTGCGGCTACCAACAGCTCCACTGCATCCTTGTACTCTGCCTCCGGTGGATTCGACAGACCTCGCCCCGTGACCTCCACGAGCTCCGCCACGACCAAGCCCTCTGCCTATAGGGGCACGAGGAGGAAGGGGATAGTTCACTCCATCATCCCCGGCCTGGAGGAACTCCTGGTACAAGTCCAGGTTGGGGAACACGTCGGCCTGCGAGTTCAGGTCAAGGTTTTCCATGTGCCGGCGATGAACGGAGAGGCGGTGAGCTGGCTACGAGGTAAAGGGCCCAAAATCATATTCATCGCCAGCGTCCTAGGAGGGGAGGAAGCTTTGGGTACCTTGCAATGAAGAACCTTGAGAGAAAAATTCACGGTAGTGGTCCATGGTGTTGGGGAGGGCCGGGATGAGGTCGATCCAACGTGGGGAGGTAAGGAGGCCGTGGATCTGGCATTGGGAGGGCCTTGGGCAGTGGATCAGGCAAGGGGAAGAAGGATGTGGTGGGGGGCGGCCAGACCTGGATGCTGTACTTGCGTCGGGAGCAGGCGTGGGGAGGAGCGACGGGAAAAGCGAGGAAACGGGAGGGGGAGCGGCCGGCGAGAGCGAGGAAGGTACCGGCAGGCAGGAGCTGCCGCCGACGACGAGGGAACGGACGGGTGCAGTGGGAAAAGCACCGCGGAAGGTGGTGGCGTAGGGACCAGAAATGGGGAGGAGTGGCGGGGAAATAGGAGGGGCAGGGGAGTTGGTTCGGCGCAATAATGACAGGGGCAGGGGAGTGAAAGAGAGTTTTAGTCCACTTTAGTCCAGTTTTTTGGACTAAAGGACTAAAGGATTTTAGTCCACTTTTAGTCCAAGTGTTTGGCTGTTTAGTCCAACTAAAGTACAAATTTTAGTCTAAAATGCTTTAGTCCATGGGAACCAACCCTTCCTTTTAAAATCTGCTGGGGGTTCAGTTCCTTTCACGCGGACTTGCCTGATAGATTGGACTAGTCTCATACATACATTACTATTATTTGGTGTTATTGAGCTAAGATATTTTTTCTACCATCGACCAAAACAAATTAAAGATGCTAATATGGTTGTTCAGCATTTAAGTTTTGCACGCTCACTACCGAAAATTGTAGGTTTGCCGAGTGCCAAGTTCTTGGTCGAGTGTATTCTATCGGGCACTCGGTAAATAAGCGAGTGCTAACACAAAAACACTTGGCAAACTATTTGCCGAGCGCATAAACACTCGGCAAAGTTCTACACTCGGCAAAAGAGGAAAAAAACACTCGGCAAAGAACTTCATTTTGCCGAGTGTAAATATGTGGCACTCAGCAAACAACTTCATTTTGTCGAGTGCCGTGATCTGACACTCGGCAAAGCTATCTCTCCCTCCCTCTCCCGTCGTCGCCCCTCCCCTCCCTTTCCCTCTCCACCCTCCCTCCCGCGCGCTGTCACTCGTGCGTCTCTCTCTTCTCTCCCTCACTTCTCTCGATGGCAAGAGCCCTACAGCTCTTCTCTCCCTCACTTCTCTCGACGGCGGGCAGTGCGGCTCTGTGGGGGGTACGACCCTGGATACCAACAACAGACCACATGGGTTGCACCCCCAGGGGTGGCCCAGCCCACAAGACGAAGCCTTGTGGGGCACGACGCTACTCGGCGCCTCCCGCAAGACACCGGGAAGATATCCTGAAGATACTACGAGATCTATTATGATACATATGATCCCATGATTCCTGTAATCTGTTATTACTTTTCAGTTATCTCTCAGATCTAACCGACTTGTAACCCTGCCCTCGGACTATATAAGGCAGGCAGGGACCCCCTCCAAACTCACGCAATATCATACGATAGCCAATACAAACCAACAGACCATAGGAGTAGGGTATTACGTCATACTGACGGTATGAACCTGTCTAACTCGTGTGTCTCTATTGCCTTCTTGTTCTTGATTACACGCCTCTCTGTCGATCAATCTATCTTCGTGAGATACCCCTCAGAGGACTGCCTATCGACAGTTGGCGCGTCAGGTAGGAGTGTGTGTGTTGTTTCCTTATCGAACAAGATGGCTTTTTCCACAGTCTCTTCGTCCCTCCCATGGCCCGACCAAATCTTCACGGTTGGATCCATCTCGTGGATCATCAACGCTGACAAAGTCAGAGAGCTCATTGAGCCGGTACAGATCAACGTTGCGTTGATCATCCCAACACCTGCGATGGTAGATCTGATCTCAGAGCCGCCTCCGAGGTCGCCTTCATCGATGACTCATTGCCCACTTCCTCGCTACTAGAGGAGGCATATCAACAATGATGATCTGATCGCATCCATCGATCGGTTGGTCTGAAGCTCGCTAATTACCTCTCCATCTCCAAATCAGCTCTGGACACTCTGGTTCAGCATCGACCACCCTTCGATCCAGATCTATCGGAGGCTGCTTAGGAAACTCCAGGGGTTACGGCCCCAGCCTTTGGGTTCACCAATGCCACCACCGCTTACCAAGATGCCCTAAGAGGCAAATTCGTCGACCAGGTTGGAGATGTTCATCCTCCCGCCGGCCAGATCGCCGACCAGCCTCCGTCGGCCGTCAACATGCTGCACATCGGCCGGTGCCTTGGAGCATCCCTCCAAACCATCCTAGAGGAGAATTCAGACTTCAAGTCCCAAGGCTCTACGGAGACCGTCATCGAAACCACCACCAAGCTACTTCCTCTCCCTCCTTTCTGCGACGACAGAATCTTCAATGTCAGCGTCGACAGCCCCCTCGGAATGGTGAAACCGAGGAGGAACTCACCACTCGTGAGAACCAAAACGTCAACCGAGCACAGCACCGAGCAAACGAGGTTGCCCTCGCGATGGCCGAGCAGTAGCTTGACTCATAAGGAAGGCCACTCCAACACAATCTCAATGACGAATTTGTTCACGTTGATGGCCACGATGTCTACAAGACTCCAAGCGCCAATCTGGTAGTGGCCACCAACGAGCTCGCCCAGCTCCCACAAACACCTGAGTCACCAAGGTCGCCGCCATGCTTAAAGCGGCGCACTATCAGATCAATAAGATCCACCAGGATTAGAAACCTTCATACTCCACAACCTCGATTCGCTGATCAGTCGCGCCAAGATCCGATCGCCACCCAAGTCGCTTCACTGACCAGCACCGCAACGACAGGCAACCCCTCCAGGGTGGAGCTAGGGGCAACTACATTGAACACCATCGCCAACACGACCAAGAGGTCGACCAGGACATCTGAGTGCACCTCAACAATCTCTGAGATGCATGTCGACGTATCGATGAACACCGCTTCGGTCGCCATGAAGAAGTACGCCGCTGCCAGGAGTACGAGCAAGAGTACGATAACCCAGACTCAGCTCTTGAGTCGCTCAACGTCGGCAACGCTGCAGACGATAGCGCCAACAACCCCGAAGGGCCCCCATCATTCATGAGGGCACTTTGAACACTTTAGTGGCCCCATAGTTTTAAAATTACTAGGGTCGAGCCCTACGAAGGAAGGATGAACCCAACACAGTGGGGACAGTCTTATGCCACTACTGTCCGTGCCGTCGGAGGAGACGCCAGTGTCATGGCAAACTACCTTCCCATCATGCTCACGCCAACCACAATGAATTGGTTCACAAGCCTTGCCCAGACTCCATTGGATCCTGGGAAGAGCTGAAAAAGTCTTCACCGACAATTATATGGCTACGTGTACTCGATCGGGCACCAAGCATGATCTCAACCGCATCAACCAGAAGCCATCCGAGCTCCTCCATAGATACATCAGATGCTTTTCTGAGATAAGGAATTCTATTCCCAACATCATGGAAGTGAAGGTCATCACCATCTTCATCAGAGGACTCCATCACTATGAGCTTCACTCCACGTTCAACCGCAAGCCGCCCATAGGGATTGGTGAGATGATCATGACCGCCAACCAGTACACCGACGCTAAGGAAGCCGAGGTGCGCTTCAATGAGGATGTGGGCACTCATCGCCCAACACGCTGCTACGATGACCGCCCCGATGACCACCGCCTCGACGACCGTAGTTACCATCGTGACAGCAGTCGTGATCGGCCAGAAGGACACAAGTCTGGTCAAAATCGCCGCCGCTAGAAGGACACAAGTCTGGTCAAAATCACCGCCGCCGGCCAGACCACATCGTCGCCACCATTAATGAACCTCGCGCCAAGTGCAACTACGACGAGCAATACAAGAAGACCCTCAATGGCTCGTGCCCTCTCCACAAGAACGGCAGACATAAAGATGAAGGACTGCCTTGGCTTGGCTAAGGAGTTCTAGGACAAAAAGCTGGACGACGACACCAACGATGGAGCCAGAGGCTGCCAACCACTTGGGGGCAATAACAATGCCTTCTAGGACCACGACAAGGTGGTCACCACCATCTTCGGGGGGCCTCACCTCCACCGAGACCAGAAGACAATGGAAGCTTGCCGCCCGATGGGTGCTCGCCGTCACTATGGAAGACACCGTCGCACACCCCAGCTATTGCCCATGGTCCGAGGTCCCCATCACCTTCAGTAGGGCTGACTAGTTGGCAGACATCCTCTACATAGGGCGTTTCCTCCTTGTCCTCGACGCAACCATCCAGAAAGTGCTTTTCAGAAAAGTGCTCGTCGACGATGGGAGCGCTCTGAATCTCCTCTTCGCCGGAGCCCTAAAGGAGTTGGGCCTCGGGATAACAGATCTCACACCCTCAGACTCCTCTTTCTAGGGTGTGGTACCTGGTAGGGCATCCAAACCGCTTGGAGAGATCACCCTACCAGTACAGTTCGGCACGGCAAGCAACTACCGCATCGAGCATATCAACTTCTACGTCGCTGATTTCAACACCACCTATCATACCATACTTAGTCAACCCAAAGTTCCGCTAGGCGCTCGCCTAGGCGCGCCTAGGCGTGATTAAGCGCTAATCGACGGCCCTCCACGTAGACTAGGGTGTAGTCGCAGTCCTAGGCGGGAGTAGCGACTAGGCAGCGCAAATCAGTGCCTTGGCGGCGATTCCGCGGCGCGCAGGCGTGCAAGGTGGCGCGTAGGCGGACGACCCGCTCAACGGTGAAATTTGTTCGCCGTGGAAGCGCGCGCGCTTATGGCGTCTGGCGCGGGAAAGGAAGCGTGCGGGAAGGAGAAGAAGGAAAAGGTCCGCTCCCGCTCGATTCTTGCCTTCTAGGTCGCAGATAGCCGCTCGTAGCCCGCTCGGCCACTCCCGCTCGTCCTCTCCTCCTGCGACGGCGCGCCGGAGGGAAGCTCCACCCGCCGGTCGCCCTGCTCCCCGTGACCCCGCCTGGAGGCTTGTCCCGACCGGACTCCTCTGCCCCGCCTGGAAGCTGCTGCCCTGCCTCCTCTGCCCTGCCTGGAACCTGCAGCACCAAGGTTAGGCGCCTCCCCTGCTCCCCGCGACCCCGCCTGGAGGATTGTCCCGGCCAGCCTCCTCTACCCCGCCTGGAAGCTGCTGCCCCGCCTGGAACCTACAGCACCAAGGTCAGGCCCCTCCCCTGCTCCTCTCCTCCATGTCCTCTGTTTTGAATGCATCCCCTGCTTCTCTCCTCTGATTTGAATGCCTGTGATTAGAACAGCCATCCAGCACTGGCAAATTGTGATCATGCCTATATCTAGGTACATGAAGCAAAGTTTTTATGTACAGATCACAGGTTCCTAATGACATTACTAGACATTTGTTGATTTTTTTCTCCATAGCAAGTGATGCACTGAATAAGTGATGAACCATTCCTAGACATGAAGAATGCACAGTCTAGAACTCAAAATTATCACAACAAAACAAAATGTAGCAAGCAGTTAGTAACTAGCTAGGGAAGAGATGTTCTAATCTCATTGTAAATTGGATGTTCCAAGCTGCACTGCTTGATCACCAATGAGTTGATCTGATTTTGCCTACTGTGAATGCCCATTGTCTAAATGTAGGATGTCTACAACAGAGGGTGCACTAGGTGAGGGAGAAAATAGTGAGTTAGCGAATCTCCTAAAAAGGAATTCGGATGATGTTGGATGGGAGTATGGTGTTCTTGTTGATCCTAACAACAAGGACAAGGTGAAGTGCAAGCTTTGTAAGAAGGAGATGAGGGGAGGGATTTATAGGTTGAAGCAGCATTTGGCTCATGAGGGAAAGAATGTGAAGAAATGCACGGCTACAACAGTGTAGGCCATGGAGGCTAAACAGAAGTGCAAGAAAGCACTAGATGAGGCAAAAAGGAAGAGGGAGGAGAAGACTGTTCGTGAGCTAGAACTTAGAGAGGAAGTTAATGTATCTAGGGTTGGAGAGTCAGATGAAGTCACTTGTGTTGGAAGTTCAGAGCCTCACAAATTAGGACCCATGGACAAATGGACACGTGCTATTGATCCTAAAGCTACCAAGACTGATTCTTTGAAGCAACAGCAGCTGAACAAGGAACTTTGGAAAGAAAGAACACATGAGGTGCATAAGTATATTGCAAGATGGGCCTATACACATGGTAAATTGCTAGTATACTCTTCTGTACTTACATTACATGATCACTAATTCATTAGATGTTATTCCTGATCACTAATTAGGCTTTTTTAACATTGGCAGCAATATCTTTCAATGCATGTGACAATGATGAGTTTAAGAAAATGTGTGAAGCAATTGGTCAGTTTGGTCTAGGACTTGTATCTCCATGTCAAGATTCACTTCGAGAGAGATTGTTGGAAGAAGAATATGAAAGAACCAAGAGTCTGCTGCAGGAACGTGAAGCCGAGAAGATCAAAAATGGGTGCTCTATTATGACCGATGCTTGGTCAGATAGGAAGAGGAGAAGCATAATGAATCTGTGCACCAATTGTGCTGATGGAACCTCCTTCATCAGCTCTAAGGAGATGTCACATGTCTCACATACCAGTGAGGTCATCTTTGATCTTGTGGACAAAGCAATTGAAGAGATTGGTCCAGACAATGTGGTGCAAGTAGTGACTGACAATGCCTCTAACAACATGGGAGCAAAGAGGCTATTGGAAGAGAAGAGACCACACATATTTTGGACCTCTTGTGTAGCTCACACAATCAACCTTATGCTCCAAGGAATTGGCAACTTGACTCGGTTCAAGAAAGTGGTTGACCAAGTAAAGGCATTTACCATATTTGTCTATGGGCACACAAGGACATTGGAGTGCTTGAGATACTTCACAGAGGAGAAAGAGGTAGTGAGGCCAGGAGTGACTAGGTTTGCTTCAAACTTTCTCACTTTGAGTAGCATGCAAGAGAAGGACTAGTTAAGGAAGATGGTGGTTCATAGTAGGTGGGACTCATTGAAGGATGTGAAATCAAAGAAAGGAAAAGAGGCAACAGCAACTATATTGAGTCCAAGCTTTTGGAAGGATGTGAAGCTAACATTGACTGTTTTTGAGCCATTGGTCAAAGTCCTCCGTTTGGTTGATGGGGATGTGAGGCCATCCATGGGTTTCCTTTATGGACAACTACTAAAGGCAAAGAGACAAATCAAAGAGGCCTTTGGAAATGTTGAGGCTCGGTTCAAGGATGTAATAGCTGTTATTGACAAGAAGATGAATGGAAGACTTGATTCTCCATTGCATTTGACAGCCTATTTGCTGAATCCTCACTATAGCTATAGTGACCCATCAATCTTTGATCAGCCCAAAATATCAGAAGGGTTTATATCTTGTGTTGAGAAATTTTTTTTATCATGATGAGGACATGCAGCATATGGCTGCCAACATTGAACTAAAGAAGTTTCAAAATAAAGAAGGACCCTTTAGCAAGAAGCTTGCTAGGAATTTTGAAAACTTTGATTACAACCCAGGTAGAGGTACTTCCTATGGCTCGTGGCTGTTTGTTGTTTGTTGTTTTCTAAACTAATAGAGGCGTTTTTTTATTTCAGCATCATGGTGGAGATTGTATGGATATGAAACACCAGCTTTACAAAAGATGGCTACAAGGATCCTATCTTTGACATCAAGCTCTTCTGGCTGTGAAAGAAATTGGAGTGGGTTTGAAGGGGTTAGTACCTAACTACCTATCTATTATGATTTATGAACATGTTTCAGGCTTTCAGCAGCATTACAATTTAATTGTAGAACTGAGAATGCTCTTTTTAAATTGTAGATACACACTAAGAAGAGGAACAGGCTTACTACAACCCGCCTCAACAAGCTGGTGTATATCCAATTCAACTCCAAGCTGCTTAGTAAGAGAGAAAAGATGAAGTCAAACAAAATCACTGAGATACTTCAGTCTAGTGATACAACTAAGCTCAAGGTTTTCTCCAAGAGGGTGGGGATGATTATGCATTAGCTGACTTTAGAGATGGGGAGGAAGATGAGATGGAAAGTACCAGGGATACCTTGGTCTGTCATTAGGAGAGGCAGTGGGAGCAGATGAACAGCTTGAGCTAGCGTAGAAGTGCAAGAGTGAGGGAGCTCTATGAAGGAGAAGAATTTGAGTCTGAAGAAGAAGAGTATGACGATGAGGATGTGAACTACAGTGACGAAGAAATATGAACTGCAGCTTGTATTGTACTGTCCTTTAGTTATAAATTGTGTTGTGCAGCTTGTATTGAACTACAGTGAGTGAGGGAACTATCAACTATGTGCTTGTGCTGTCCTTTATTTATAAATTGTGTTGTGCACTTGTATTACTGTCCTATCCACTTGTATTGTAATTACTAGCTGCTGATATGGTGTGCTCATGGATGGGAGGCTGCTGAAATCATCCAGATAAGTCACAACTTAGTGTTTTCTATTTTTTTGGATGACCAGCTAGCTGTCTATTGACTAATTTACTAACTACTAGCTGTGAAAATGTGTTGCAGGAGGCAGGAGCTAGGAACATGCAAGAAAGCAAGAGTAAGCCAGCTAGGAATCAGATATGTCTACTGCCCTCTTTTTCTACTTACTCATTACTGTGACTCATATAGTCATATATAGTAGTTATATACATATATATAGTTATATACATAATATATATATATATATATAATTTATGGCTATATTGTCCAAAACGCCTAGGAAAACGCCTAGGAGCGCCTAGGACCGAGTACTCCCAACTAGGCGCTAGGCAGTGGGTCAGCGCCTAGATTCCGCCTAGCGCCTAGCTGAACTTTGGGTCAACCAGCTCTAGGCAAGTTCATGGTTGTACCACACTACGCTTACCTGGTGCTGAAGATGCCTTCGCCTATAGGAGTCCTAGCCTTGTAGGTCAACCTCTCCATCATCTACGCCTACGAGACAGAGAGTCTCGCTCTCACCGAAGCCACCGACCTCTCCATCTAGATGGCCAGTATGGTCACCGACGCTAAGGCGCTACCCATCGACGACCTAGAGATCCCATCGCTGGAGCCTCCTCGTGCCTCCGCCAAATCTAAGGAAACCAAGGAGGTCGGCCTTGGCCTCAATGACTCCTCCAAGACCGTGAAGATTGGGGCTCACCTAGACCCCAAATAGGAAAGCACGCTCATCTCCTTCCTACGTGCCAACGCTGACGTGTTTGCTTAGAAACCTATAGACATGCTAGGGGTGCTGTAGGAGAAGATCGAGCACTCCTTGAATTTATCACCGACCGCCAAACCGATCAAGCAGAAACTCTGCCGATTCATGCCAGATAAGAAGGAGGCTATTAGGGTAGAAATAAAACGGCTCCTAGCTGCTGGATTCATAAAAGAAGTGTATTATCCTGAGTGGTTAGCAAACCCTGTTCTTGTTCAAAAAAGAATAAAGAATGGAGAATGTGCATTGATTACACTGATCTTAACAAACACTACCCTAAAGACCCCTTCGATCTGCCTTGGATAGATGAGGTTGTAGACTCCACTGCCAGTTGTGAACTGCTCTCCTCCCTCAATTGTTACTCTGGCTATCACCAGATCTCCCTCAAGGAAGAAGACCATATCAAGACGTCGCTCATCACGCCCTTCGGTGCGTACTGCTACACCACCATGTCCTTTGGATTCAAGAACGCCGGGGTGACTTATCAAAGGGCCATCCAGATGTGCCTCAATCAACTGATCAGCCACAACGTCAAAGCTTACATCGATGATGTGGTCGTCAAGTCCAAGACCACCGATGATCTTATCGCTGACCTCGAGGAAACGTTCGCCAACCTGAAAAGGTACCGATGGAAGCTAAACCCTTCAAAGTGCATCTTTGGAGTTCCATCCGGTATACTCCTAGGCTACATCATCAGTGCACGTGGCATCGAACCCAACCCCGACAAGGTCTCAACCATCACCAACATGAAACGACCAACATGCGTCAAGGATATACATAAGCTTACAGGGTGTATGACTGCTTTAAGTCGTTTCATATCACGCCTCGATGAAAAAGGGCTACCGTTCTTCAAACTCCTCAAGGCCTCTGAGCGCTTTTCCTAGTCGGAGGAGGCAGACACAGCTTTCGAGCAACTCAAGTTGTTCCTAACAAAGCCTCTGATCATGATGGCGCCACGGCCTAGACGAAACTCTCCTGATCTACATCACCGCCACTTCTCGCATCGTCATCATAACCATTGTGGTCGAACATGAGGAGGCTGGGCACGCCTATAAGGTGCAACATTCGGTATACTTCATTAGTGAGGTTCTTAACGAGCCCAAGACTCATCATCCTTAGGTCCAAAAGCTGCTTTATGCCATTCTGATTATGTCAGCGCAAGCTCCATCACTACTTCGAGTATTACAAGATCACCATGGTCACCAAGTTCCCTCTAGAGGATATTCTCCGCAACAAAGAGGCCAATAGCCGCATCATCAAGTGGGCTATCGAGCTCGACACTTACTCCATCGAGTTTCGAAGCAGGCCTACCATCAAGTCATAGGTGCTCGCTGATTTCATCGCTGAGTTGACCGAGATCCAAGAGCCCATCGCTGCCACTTGCCCCGAGCACTGGGTGATGTACATCGACGGTGCCCCCAACATCAATGATGCTGGTGTAGGCATTCTGTTCAGTTATGCCAACCAAGGATAAGCTCTGATATGTTCTCTGGATACATTTTTCAGCCTCCAACAACACCGCCGAATATGAAGCATGTCTCCACGGACTCTATATAGCTGTTGAGCTCGATGTCCAACACCTCATGGTATACGGGGACTCCGTGCTGGTCATCAACTAGCTCAACAAAGACTGGTCCTGCTCCAGTGACAAGATGGATGCATATTGCGCCAAAATCAAGAAGCTTGAAGGGAAGTTCTACTGGTATCGAGTACCACCACAGTGGTATGTGATCAAAATCAGCTCGCCGATCACCTATCCAAGTTAGGCTCCTCTCACGCCATGATTTCGCCTGGGGGTCTTCGTTCAAGATCTTATGGCCCCATCCATTAAAGAAGATAAGGAAATTCAGAAAGTTCCCTCCGCCAAGCAGCTGGTACTTATGGTACCTTCGTCAGGCCTCCGATTGGAGGGAAGCAATTCATCAAGTACCTCACCTAGCGCCGAAGTACCCACTAACAAGACTGAAATCGAATGCCTAATCCATCAAAGCAAGCATTACATGCTGGTGGACGACAACTTGATGAGAAAAAGTGCCAAGGAGGGATACTGTAGAAATGCATCACCCAAGAAGAGGGAGTGCAGCTACTTCTTGAAATTCACTCTGGTTCCTGCGGCAACAACATGGCCTCAAGAAGCCTGGTCAGCAAAGCTTTCTGAGCTGGTTTTTACTAGCCCACGGCCATCTTCGATACAGATGACCTCGTCCGACGTTGTGAAGGATGTAAGTTTTTCACCAAGCAAATACACGTGCCAGCACAAAGAGCTGCAAACCATCACAGCTTCCTAGCCCTTCGCATGCTAGGGACTGGATGTGATCGGGCCTTTTAAGCCAGCGCCAGGTGGTTTCCGATACGTATATGTCACCATCGATAAGTTCTCCAAGTGGATTGAGTATAAACCGCTCATCTCGGCTACTGCAAAGAAAGCAGTCGAGCTCTTCGAAGATATCATCCATAGATTTGGTCTCCCGAATAGCATTATCACTGACCTTGGAACTATATTTACTGGCCATCATTTTTGGGACTTCTGTGAAGACCGTTGCATCTCCATCAAATACGTCTCCGTTGCCCATCCTAGAGCCAATGGCCAGGTCGAATGGGTGAACGACATAATCCTTGATGCCCTCAAAAAGAGGCTATATCAGAAAGAAGAAAAGCATCCAGGCAGATGGCTTAAAGAGTTACCAGCTATAGTCTGGGGACTGTGCACTCAAGCTAGTCGCAGCACCGGTGTGTCCCCCATATTTCTTGGTTTATGGCTCAGAAGCCATACTACCAGTGAACATTGCCTTCCAAGCACCTAGGGTGGAAAATTATGATGAAGAGCAAGCCGCAACTATTCAAACAGAGGACATCAATAGGGCCGACAAAGAACGCCTAATCACCTACGTCCGCACAGCCAAATATCTAGAAGGCTTGCGGAGGTACTACAACCGCAATATCAAAGGTCATTCATTTGCTATCGGCGACCTCGTTCTCCGCAGAAAGCAAAAAACCAAAGGGATGCACAAGCTCTCCTCCCCCTGGGAAGGGCCTTACATCGTCAAAGAGGTTACCCGACCAGGGTCTTATCGCCTATGTGACTTAGACAGAATTCGATGTCCCAAACTCATGGCACATCAAGCACCTTATACGTTTCTATCCTTGAAACACTCCAGATATGTATTCCCCACTCCATGATGAATAAAGTTTTTATCACCATAATTTGTCTCCATTATTTCTCCATTATGGTTTAATCCTCCACTTACGGTCGCCGAGCTCTAAAGCTACTCCATAATGAACTCCAATACAAAATCGTCATAACTTCGTTGACCATGTTTCTCCAAATCTCCAACGTTTTTGCCGAACGGGTTCTCCAAATCGCCGACCATGTTTCTCCAAATCTCCAACATTTTTGTCGAACAGGTTCTCCAAATCGCTGACCACGTTTCTCCAAATCTCCAACGTATTTCGCCAAGCAGGTTTCTCCAAATCACCGATCATGTTTCTCTAAATCTCTAAGATATTTCACCGACCACCAAGCAGCATACGTTCTATTCTATTCTCTATGGAGAAGACGCAGTCTCTGATCTCTCCCTACACGTGCTACGGGCTCCGCGCTCTGTGTTATGGGTGGTCGGCTATGGTTCTTTGGTCACTCCTATTCCTCCTACATGTGCACGGGCTCCACGCTCGACGTTATGGACTATGGGCTAGCCAAGGCCGAGAGCTTAGTGAAGAACTAACTACTATGTTTATTTCCAAGTTATTTCACCAACCACCGAGTAGTACACAGTTCCACTCTATTCTCTATGGAGAAGACCTAGTCTCCGATCTCTTCCTACACGTGCTACGGGCTCCGCGCTCTGCATTATGGGTGGTTGGCTGTGGTTCCTTGGTCATGCCTGTTCCTCCTACACATGCATAGTCTTCAGCGCTCGATGTTATGGACTATGGGCTAGCTAAGGCCAAAGAGTTTAGTAACGAACTAACTGCTCGGATGCTACTTATACTATGTATAATTGCGTTAGGGTTAATACGGCAATGATTTCTTCACCGCAACATTACAAACTGCATAAACATGCACTTTATAACATTTATACACATACATAAATGTTTTCTGTGCTCTCGCACGCTCTAACTACCCTCTCCAGATGTTACAGATAATTTTCTCTGAGCAGATCAGCGGCCTTCATCATCACTGTTCGTCTCGCCGAATAGGTCGATGTCGCCGGCCAGCTTCTTTGCCGCGTCCTCCACCTCATCCTCCAGCTGCTGGTGCTCCGCCTTGCCCATCCCTTCAGTGAATCTGGCTCCTATTGCTTGAAGGTCCATGGTTGGATAGTGGGACCGAACCACCGCAAGGGCGTGAGTAATGGCGGTCACAATGGCATTGCGGTTGAAGCTCTTGAAGTTCTCTCATGCCGCCTTACACCTTTCGATGATGGTGTTTGGACGCAGCGGCCTGTCGTCGGGCTCAGGAGCCACCTCTAGGTCAACGTAGTCAAGCACCAGGTTTGACTCCGGCAACTATGGCATTGAGCTTGTCCCTTTGGGTCCTGAGCATCCTGCTCCAGCATATCAAACTGTGCCTTAACCCTACGACGAAAATTTGTGGGCATCACAAGAATCCATTGAGCCAAGATAGTACTCCAGCAATAACTCCACGAAGTATTTCACCTTTTAGCTCCTCGGTCAGCTTCTCCGCGTGCTCTAACTCCTTTGCCTTCTCCTCTCAGAGTTGCCCGATGGCTTGGCATAGCTGGTTGAGCTCCGCATCTTGCTCTACAAGCAAAATAGTCATCACCAAAGATATGGCTATTCAACAATACAAAGCATATTTGCCGATATGCCATACCTATTTTCTGCTCAGATATGTTCCTGAGCTACTTGGACTTCCGCTCCAGCTACTCAAAGATAGTGGCTAGCTGCTCAGAGTTGCCACGTAGCTGCTCGGACATGGTCGCCAGCTGCTCGGATAGGACACCCTTCTGGTACTCTAGGTCCCACATGTTGGACTCAGTAAGGTCTCACTCGCGCTGGGCCCTCTGGATGTTCTTCTCCATAAGGTTCATTGCCTCCTTGAGTTTTTCGTTCTCCTCGGTGAGAGGCTCCATCCTCTTGAGCAGCTAGCACCACTGCTCGGTAGTCTGAGTTATTCCCTGCAAACACATAATGACTATGGAGAACTCCGATCTCCAACATCATAGATGTAGTACTGACCTTTATCTGCTTCATCACTCTAGCAAGGGCGGACTCTAGTCTCCTAAGCTCCCTGGTGGTCTCCTCCTCCTCAACAACCACCACCTCATCACCGTGTTTTTGGAGGATTAGGACAGCTTGGGGTCAAGGTTTATCATGCTCGATCTCCTCCACCTCGTCCTCCTCCACCACAGCTAGAGGCACCACCTGGGGGCTCGATGGCTAGATGGCATGTCCGACCACACCCTTCGATGCCTCAAGGAGCACCGTCTGCTCCTCCGACACCGTAGGCTTCTCTATTCTAGATTCTGGTGTGATGCTAGCAACTCTAGCTTCCCCTCCCGAAGACTCGATGGCTTCCACCGTTGCACCAGGGATAGTCACCGACCCATCCGCCGATGATGCCAACCCCTTGCCGCCATCAAGTCTATCAACAACGGCAGCTAACTCCTCCATCGGCTGTCGGGCACCTAGGGACTCTGGTACATGAGCCGTTAGCATTGCCTCCACCCTGAGACCAGCCACCTGCTGCTCGATAGTCTGGATGGGTGGGGTCGGATCCTCCATATGCCTTGCACTGCATCAGATTTGCTCGTCAGTCACCAAAAAAACTAAGGAACGATGGCAAAGTAACTCCAAGGCAGGGATACTTACGGTTTGGTCTGCCGGTACAATTTCTTGAACCTGCGCTGCCTACTAGAGCCCCCAGGTGTGGCCATGGGGTTGACTCCCATGCTCTGGGTTGAGGTCCCGCTTTCTCCACAATCGGCCTCTCCTCCGCCCGTCGTTCTGGGACTTCATCGGCCTGCCGCTCTGGGACTTCCTCCGCCCGCCGCTCTTGGATCCCCTTTGCTTGCTGCTCGAGGACTCATGTCACCTGCTGCTCGGGGACTCCTGTCACTTGCTGCTCAGGGACTCCCATCACTCACTACTTGGGGACTCCCCTCGCTCGCTGCTTGGGGACTTCTTCGCCTCTCTTCGATCGTACCTCCGCGCACGTGTTGCACGGAGGCGCCAAAATACTCGGTGGAGGAGCAACTAGAATTTTGTCCTCATCTGACCACTCAGACATCACGACACTCCATGTCCGAGTGGTTTGGTCACCGCCAAGTGAGATGTCGCCTAGCTTGAGGGGAGTGGCACCCGCCATCTTTCTCTTCTTTTGGGCCAGCTCATCTGCCGCTGCCCTCTTCCCTTGGATTTTCTCCGACGCCAGGGATGAAGTCTCTGACAAGATGTTGACGGCCTAAGGATCATAATGTGATTGGAACCAAGTGGGTCTTTTGGAACAAGAAAGATCAAGATGGGATAGTAATAAGGAACAAAGCAAGATTAGTGGCTCAAGGTTACACTCAGGTTGAAGGTCTTGACTTTAGAGAAACATATGCCCCAGTTGCAAGATTGGAAGCAATTAGGATCTTGTTAGCCTACGCTTATGCCCACAATATCAAGTTGTACCAAATGGATGTGAAGAGTGCATTTCTCAATGGGTACATCAATGAGCTTGTGTATGTTGAGCAACCTCCTGGTTTTGAAGATGAAAAGAAACCCAACCATGTTTATAAGTTGAGAAAAGCTTTGTATGGATTAAAACAAGCACCTAGAGCATGGTACGATAGATTGAGGGATTTCCTACTCTCTAAGGGATTCAAGATGGGAAAGGTTGACACCACTCTCTTCACCAAGAAGCTTGGAAATGACTTGTTTGTAATGCAAATCTATGTTGATGATATTATATTTGGGTCAACAAATCAAGATTTTTGTGAGAAGTTTGGCAAGATGATGGCAAGTGAGTTTGAGATGTCTATGATTGGAGAGCTTAGTTACTTCCTTGGTCTACAAATCAAGCAAATCAAGAATGGCACATTTGTGAGTCAAGGCAAGTATATCAAGGACATGCTCAAGAAGTTTAGAATGGATGATGCTAAAGCTATTAGTACACCAATGGGAACAAGTGGAAGCTTGGATAGTGATGCTAGTGGCAATATGGTGGATCAAAAGATATATCGGTCTATGATTGGAAGCCTACTCTATATGACCGCATCAAGGCCGGATGTGATGTTTAGTGTATGTATGTGTGCTAGATTTCAAGCCTCACCAAGAGAAAGTCATTTGAAGGCAATAAAGAGAATATTGAGGTACTTAAAGCATACACAAAATATTGAATTGTGGTATCCTAAAGGAGCAAGATTTGAGTTGATTGGATATTCGGACTCCGATTATGCGGGATGCAAAGTTGAGAGAAAGAGCACATCGGGCACATGTCAACTATTAGGAAGATCACTTGTGTCTTGGTCATCAAAGAAGCAAAATAGTGTAGCACTTTCAACCGCTGAAGCGGAGTATATTTCGGCCAATAGTTGTTGTGCTCAATTACTTTGGATGAAGGCTACTTTGAGTGATTTTGGAATCGAATTCAATCAAGTGCCATTGCTATGTGACAATGAAAGTGCCGTAAAGCTCACCAACAACCTGGTTCAACATTCAAGAACAAAGCATATTGATGTCTGCCATCATTTCATAAGAGATCATCAACAAAAAGGGGATATTTGCATCAAGAGTGTGGGCACCAAAGATCAACTTGCCGATAACTTCACCAAGCCACTTGATGAAAAGAGGTTTTGCAAGATAAGGAATGAATTGAACATACTTGACTTCTCAAATATGTGTTGATGCACCCCCCATTATATGACATGCCTCTTCTTCGAGCAAAGCAAGGTAAAGTTGATTGACATGTCATCCATCCATTGCTAAGGACTTGTTTAGTGCATCTAGTCATTCCTATCAAGTCCTAGGCTCATTCATGAAAATCAAATGAATTTGATGCTTGTATGGTACCACTATTGCTTGTATGCTTGAAATGATCTAGTGGTAGCATATGACATGTTTGTGGGCTCATAAACCTAGTGTTTGATCTAGAAAATAAGCTATAAGTGTTTAACTCAACATGGTACAAGATAACCCTTATTTAGAGGTGTGAAGAAGCTTGTCCTTAGATCAAACAGAGTTAAATATCTTTTGCAAGTGATCTAGATTGAATCAAATTGGAAAAATGATCCTCATTTCACATGGTTTCACCTCAACGTATCAATACTTTGAGCTCACCTTTTGTGCTAATTGTTGACAGAGGGGGATAAAAATTCACAAAGATAGTAAGATAGGAGGAGCAAGCAAATGAAATGACATTGTAAGGGGATCAATAAAAAATGCACACAAGTAGGGGGAGCAAGCTCATAAACTTGAATGTTGTATTTGAATGTGCATATTTGCTTGCATGGCACAAGTCTTAAATTTCAATATCCATGCTTGTGTGGTGTATGCTAGTTATAGGCTTGAATGATGAAATGAGAAACTAGCATGCATAGGCTAAAGTAACTAGACTTATGTTCATTCTATGGAAACTAGACCCTTGCTTGTAATATTGATCTCATGGGGTATTCTAGTTTTTATGTATGTCTAGTTACCAATGGTGCTAAGGATGGTTTATTGGTGCACTCCAATTGATATCATGCTTCAAAGGTCCATCTCTTATACCTTAGCATCATTAGGTAGACATTATCTTCTATATTTCCTATCTAAGTATATGTGCAAGCTTCAATCCAAACTCTTAGCACATATGTAGGGGGAGCAATCGCTACCATATGGGATTCATGAAACTTGTCCATATTCTTTTACACAAGGTAAATATGTTTGGACAAGCAACATGGATTCAATTGAATTTCAATTCATATCTTTGTGAAAGGGTTGTCATCAATTACCAAAAAGGGGAAGATTGAAAGCTCTAGTTTGGTTTTGGTTAATTGATGAAACCCTAAGTGCTAACCTAGTATATCAAAGTGATTATGAGATAGGTAGCACTACTCCAAGTAATGAAGCAATGATGAAGATCATGATGATGGTGATGGCATGGTGATGATCAAATGCTTGAACTTAGAAAAGAAGAAAGAGAAAACAAAAGGCTCAAGGCAAAGGTATAAATAGTAGGTGCCATTTTATTTTAAGTGATCGAGACACTTAGCGAGTGTGATCACATTTAGGATTGATAGCCATACTATTAAGAGGGGTGAAACTTGTATCAAAATGTGGTTATCAAAGTGCCCCTAGATGCTCTAACTCATTGCATATGCATTTAGGATCTAGTGGAGTGCTAACACCCTTGAAAATATTTGTGAAAATATGCTAACACATGTGCACAAGGTGACACACTTGGTGGTTGGCTCATTGGAGCAAGGGTTAGGAACTTTACCGGTGCCCTAGACAGAAAAGATGGAGGTCACTGTAAGTGACCGAACGCTAGTCTCGGTTGGACTAGCGTGTTCGGTCATGTGAAGCATGAAGACACTGGAGTCGGTCTCTGACCGAACGTTGGGTCACTTAGTGACCGGACGCTGGAAGGTTGCGTCCGGTTCTGCTGATGTGGCAGCGCATAGGGGAGTTGCCGTGTGACCAGACGTTGGGTGTGTCCGGTCGAGCATGACCAGACGCGTCCGGTCGTAAAAAGTCATCTCTGGATGCTTACTAGAAATGATCGAATGCTAGGGTTTAGTGTCTGGTCACTTTGAGCTGCTGCGTCCGGTCATCACTTGATCGTTGAGATCGGGCGATCAACATTTGAAGAGAGGGGACACATGGCACGCATTGCGTGACCGAACACTGAGGTCCAGCATCCGGTCATTTTGATCGGAGCATCCGGTCAACCCGTGTTGTGCCCAGTGAAGGGGTACAACGGCTCTATTTCATGGGGGCTTCTATTTAAGCCCCATGGCCAGCTCAAGCTCATACTCTTGGCCATTTTGCATTGATATAGTAACCTTGTGAGCTTAGCAAAAGCCCTCCCACTCATCTCCATCATTGATCCATCATCATTGAGAGATTGGGAGATAATCCAAGTGCATTGCTTGAGTGATTGCATCTAGAGGCACTTGGTATTTGTGTTTCGCTGCGGGATTCTCTTGTTTCTCTTGGTGGTTGCCACCACCTAGACGGCTTGGAGCAGCAGAGGATGATTGGCATGAGTTGGTGATTGTTCGTGGCCATCTTTGGCGATTGTGAGGGGATTTGTACCTTCCCTGATGGAGTGTCGAAAGGTAACTCTAGTGGATTGCTTGTGTTATTGAGTTACCTCACTTGTGGGTAGGTTCTTGCGGTGTCTAATTGTGTGGATGAGGTTCGTGCAACACCTCTTAGTAGCTGAACCACCAAGTGTTGGTCGACACAATGGGGATGTAGCGTGTTGGCAAGCACGTGAATCTCGGGAGAAAATTGGTTGTCTCTTGCCCTTCGGTATTCTCCTGGTGATTGATAAAGTATTCATCTTGTGATTGGTTCACTCCTCTACGCGGCGGTATAATCACCTCACTTACTCATTTATATTTCCACAAACTAGCTATAACAAGCTCTTTAGTGTAGCTAGAATTGAGAGCTTGCTTTGTGGATTAAGTTCATCTAGTGGAGCTCTTTAGTGTAGCAATTATGAGAGCACTTAGTGAGTAGTGACCTTGTAAATTGTGTGCCTAGTGATTATAACAAATAGAATTGTTGGATAGGTGGCTTGCAACCCTTGTAGAGCTAGAGCAAGTTTGCATTTTGCTATTTGTTATACTAATCAGATTGCTCTAGTCGGTTTGTAGATTTTTAAATAGGCTATTCACCCCCTCTAGCCATATTAAGATCTTTCACCGGGCATCTACCACCTGTGGCCAATCGCCCCTTGGCACGCCCGAGAAGTACACCGCTCTTTCCTACGAATGGATCTTCGCATAAGTGAATTAGTCCATTGCTCGGCAACGATAGAGGATAAAAAGCATCAGGAACACACAACTGAGATATTTACCTGAGGACGTAGATTCTTACAGTTAAAGGGCCTAGTATACCCTAACATGCTGAACGAGACAAACAGAGCGAATAGCTCTGTAGCCCGCTCTTACACAACATCCCTCGACAGCATCTGCAACCTCTCCCGGGTACCATCGGTCTCCCCCTTGAATTCAAAGGTGGGGTGGGCCCTCTCCTTGTAGGGCTGAACGCGGTGCACTATAAAGCTCGTCGCCACCAATTTGCCGTTGGTCTTTACACCCTTTATCAAGCCAAGGAGCTCCCTCACTTATTCCATATCAGCGCTGCTTGGCATCTCCGACCAACTCTTCTGGCTCTCTAGGATGTGGTCGGTGTCGTAGCGGACGGCAGGGTGGCTTTGCTTCATGTAGAACCACCTGGTGTTCCACTGCTTCAGCGACGTGTTTAGCGGCACAGTAAAGTATTCGCCCGCCATTCCATCGCGCAGCTAAAGATACACTCCATCGACCACCTTGGAATCACCACCGCCTCTCTTCTTCAGCCAGAATAGGTGGCGGAAGAGGTTGAAGTGGGGAAGGATTCTGAGATACGCCTCATAGAAATAGATGAAGATAGATATGTGTAATATTGTGTTTGGGTAGAGGTTGCACAGACTGACTCTCCAGAATTCCAACAAATCCCTCAAGAATGGGTGAACAGGAAATCCCAACCCGCGCTAGAAATAATCTTCAAATACTACAGCTTCATCGGTAAGAGGCATGGGGAAGGGCTCACCGAGGGCCGGCCGCCATCCAGCGGTGACGCGGTCAGGCAGAACGCCCGCCTCCACCAATCTGTTGAGCTCTGCCTCTCCCATTCACGACGGCACCCACTCTTCGTCATGCTGTATTTTGATGCTCGCTTTCTGGGGGCTCGTCTTCTTCGGTTTCATAGCTCCCTTCTTCGGCGCCATCTCTTAGATCTGGTTAGGGTTTGACAGCAGAAGCAAGTGTAGATGTGAATCTGGAAATGCAAGGGCTGCGAAGGAAGATGAAATGGCAAAGTGGCAAAGGTGGGAGCGCGGGGTGTGGCGGTGCAGTTATAAAGCACTCCCCCACCTTTTTGCATTCGAGGGCTTTTGGGAAACCGTTTCCGCGATTTGCGCTTCTCTGAATTCTCCGCAACAGCAAAGTGGGCCGTTACTTGGGCCTTTGCGCAACCGCGGCCCGTATCGCTGATTTATCTCCGCAATTTGTTATGGCTCGCCGACCATTCACCGACTCCTCCGCCAACCGTTACGGCTCAATAATTACTACTGTATAGCCATTACTTCGGTATTTTCTCCATGATTTGTTTTCTCTAAGATTTCCTCTTGTGGCTCAGGGACTACATCAGCATTATGTCATGGTTCCTCACCGCATTTGGGATTCTTTTTCAGTTGACTGCTATTTCTGACCCTGGCACCACGTGGCTACGTCACCTACTGTCAGGCTCGGAGGCTAAGTTGGCACACTTCACCTTACGGTGAATGTGCTTTTTCTTCTTTTGGGGCTACGCTTGGGGACTGGCTGCCTGCTCGGCTGGTCTTCTACTATTCTTCTGCTTTGGGACCCTGGCACCACATGACTACGTCATCTATTGTCAGGCTCGGGGACTAAGTGGACACAATGTGTTTTTTTATTCTGGAAGACTCCATGCCTCTTGAAGCTGAAGAAGACTATCTCCCTTTCTCGTGGTCAGACTCTAAGTGGGCACACCTGGTCCACTATGAAGAAATTTTTGATTCTAAACTTGAGCTCCTTACACCCTTATGGCAAGCCATACTTGGGTTACGCTGCTCGACGACGGTTCACGCTGCTCGGCAACTACTCACAACTGCTCGGCAACTCATCACGGTGGTCGAACCATGTGTTTAACTGCTCGGCTTTGTTTGCACCTGCTCGGACAAGCTCAAGACGGCGTTGCACAACGGGTACAAGGTGCTCGGGGACTAGCTGTGGGGGGTACGACCCCGGATATCCCACGGCAGACCACATGGGCTGCGCCCCTAGGGGTGGCCCAGCCCAGAAGATGAAGCCTTGTGGGGCACGACGCTGCTCGATGCCTCCCACAAGACACCGGAAAGATATCCCGAAGATACTACAGGATCTGTTAGGACACGCATGATCCCATGATTCCTGTAATCTGTTATTACTTCCGGTTATCTCTCAGATCTAACCGACTTGTAACCCTGCCCCCGGACTATATAAGGCGGGCAGGGCCCCCTCCAAACTCACGCAATATCATACGATAGCCAATACAAACCAACAGACCACAGGAGTAGGGTATTACGTCATACTGACGGCCTGAACCTGTCTAACTCGTGTGTCTCTGTTGCCTCTTGTTCTTGATTACATGCCTCTCTGCCGATCAATCTACCTTCGTGGCATGCCCCTCGGAGGACTGCCGACGATATTCTGTCGACAGGCTCTCTCCGGCGAGCGGTGCAGCTCTCTCTCTCTCTCTCTCGCACACTGTCGAAGGCCGGATCCTAGCGGGAGAGGGCGGATCCCGTTGGCCGAAGGCCGGATCCGGTGGGAGAGGGACGGACATGGTGGCGGCGGCGTGGTGGTGGCGGGCATGGTGGTGGCGGCGGCGTGGTGGTGGTGGCGTGGTGGCAGCGGGTGGGTGGCGGCGCGACCGAGCCGCATGCGGGGTGGGCGACTTTTTATATTTTTCGAATTTTTTTTTGCCGAGTGTCAGGTTTTAGCACTCGGCAAAGTCTTTACCGAGTGCACGATAGAAAACACTCGACAAAGAAACCTTTGACGGCACTGTGTATGACGAGTGCCGTTTGCTGAGTGTAACACTCCGCAAAGGCTTTGCCGAGTGTTTTTTTTTTGCTTCGCCATGTGCCGTAGGCACACGGCAAACCTAGACATTTCGGTAGTGGGTCTCGCCTATAGTGTTTATCCATATTCATGTCTAAAATGGTACATTTTTTCAACGCGTACGGCGTACATGACCAAACAAGTAGTAATTATCAAATCGCCGTCTAGTACTTGCATGCAATAGCTAGAAATAACTGACGAGATACATGGTTATTACAGTACTTTTCAAAAGGAAATCAGGAAATGTATGTGATCCGCAAGCAAGCAAATCGAGGACGAGGACGCGGCGCAAGCTGAAGACTGCTGCTAGCTTGTTCACACACGTACACAGAGCTAGCATAAGATGGAGTGATGATATGATGGCGATGGTCGGTGCCGCAGCCGGTGGACGACGACTTTGCTTTCCTAATTCCTGGCCGTTAGTTGGTGCGTCGGTGTTGCCTGCCTTCAGCCGGATTTTATTTTATGGTCAATTGCATGCATTATTATTGCATTGCATGCGTCCCTCTCTCTCTCTCTCTGTTCCTGGACGGAGGAATGCATGCTTTGTGTTCGTGCGTCATACCATGTACCAGGATGCAAAGCGAAAGGCCGGACTGGACCATGCTTTTCCCAAAAAGAAATAAAAAAAAAAGTAGTGTTTGGCTTATAAGCCATACTTTTTCAGTCAACGAATAATATTTTCTCTCACAATAAATCAGCTAACAGTACTTTCAGTCATGACTTATCAACCAAACGTGGCATTAATTTGTGATCCTTGCATGTAGCAGCAGCAGCGCGATGCATTGTCACAGGGCGGCAGGGCCACTCGGCTGGTCCTTGATCGAAGTACTTATTTGATTGAATCGATCGCCTCTTTGATCAAATCAAAGTAGTTACAGAATGTTGGGATTTCCTCCTTTATTACTTTTTGTCACCATCGTTCAAGATTAGAGATGATACTACTCAATAGTCAATAGACTCCAGCATATATAAGAAGCCTGGCCTAAAAAACCCAAAATTGGCGCAGTTTTGGCCCGTCTATTCAAGCCCATGGAATCCTATGGGCAGGCTTGGAGGCGGCCGGAGAAAGGGGACTGGCCTATAAAAAAATCAATTTGATTTATTTTTTTCAACGTATAAATCATGGAACCAACCCAACTTCTATTGATGCATGTCGTGACTTATGTGCTGTGAAAAAACTATAAATTGTTTGGTTAAAAACAACTATAAAAATATACCCTCTCTTTTTATCTCCCTTGATTGCCACCCATTTAGTAAGCGGAAATCTAATGGCCAAAAATAGGGTTCACGGTGCTGCGAAAATTATACTACATGTTTACACAAAAAAAACATGTTTACACAAAAAAAAACAGCTGCTTGTGGAAAAGCATCTTCTGGTTCTACCTGTTGCCTGGCTTTCTGTTTTTTTTTGCAGCAAAAACACATTTCAAAAGCTAAACTAAACACAGCCATACTCCGTACCCAAATTATATCGAACGAGCAAATTCGGTGCAAGAGTTAAGACTATTCCATCCCTCTCAGTGTATTATACTATCAAAGATCTACTAGTAACCACACACCAAATGTTGCTTTTTATTAAATTTAGTTATGTGTATCATAGTGATGTAGAAGACAACAATCTCAAACACAGTCGTATCATCGCGATATAACTATCCTGTTATCATTGAACTTTTTTTTGTAAAGATTGAGACAAGAAAGAACTTGAAGAACAATGAAGGAAAAAAGGACTAGAAGTTGGTTCAAGCTCTTATCAAAAGTAGAAGGATCACATTGTTGACATTGTATTGGATGCCTAAGATGTTGAGGAGGCTGTGGAAGCTAATCTGCATGAACGTCTACACCAATAACTTTAACCGGTCCCTATTGAGACACCATGTCGTTTGTTAAACCATCCGGCACAGTTGGGTGCTTGAAGATTGTATCTTGATGCTACTGTATTAGATTTTTTTTAAAAAGTTGTCCTTAGTTGCTACGTTATTTATAATGTTTCCAAATCTTCTAATCAACTCTAGTTGCGCAATGACACCGATCAGCCCGACTAATCGTAATGCATAACTAATCGTCATGATACCGATATGTCAAACTAATCGTGATTAGTCGGATGACTTGTTAACCTTGATTATTTATCTAAAATTGCAATGTTAGTCAAAATCTTACATATAAGGTGATATGAGTAAAAAGAAAAGCCATAATTTGTTGAAAAGTTAACATGTTGTCTATATAAACAACTCGAGCATATATGGATATGAAATGAAGCAATGGGAATTGTTGTATGTCCCACGAATGAGACATATTTAGGATGAAGTTAATGTATCAATAAGAAATCGATTTGTTATCTCGCTCCCCCAGATGAGATACTTATTAATGAGCTTTTTTCCCAAAGATAACAGAGATGTTTACATATAGATATAGTTAGGCATGCACTCAGATCATTTATTTTACTTTAATTGAGAAATACAAACTTATAGATGAACTTCCCTGCTACCTATGGAGTATGAACAGTATGTTGTAACGATAACTGAAGAGTTGGAAAGAATCAAAGGGAGAATAGCATAGAATTTGGGATTGATAGCATGAACAGCAAGTAGTCTGGGAATACAGAGGGAAGATTCAGAAGTTCAGGTTCAGAGTTCTATTCATGCCCCTCCCAAACACGACGCCTGGCTTATATATCCGCCAGTGGTTACAAGTTGGTGATGACAGCTAAGCACACGGGCCCACACACTAACCGACTAGGCTAATGACCAATACAGACAAGGTCCACCTGTCATGCAACACTACTCACTCAACCGCCTTTAGCCTGTTGCCGGACGCCCAACAGTATCCCGCGCGGCTTCCTCCTTCAGTTTCCTGACATCCCCTCCAACCCCCGCTCAGTAAGCCACTGGTCCAAATCTGGAGCATGAACAGTAACATAATTGGATATACTGAAATGCCTGGGGTGATGCCCATACAGTATCTCAAAGGGGGTATAACACAGGGCAGAATGATAATTTGTGTTATACCAGTATTCAGCTACTGGCAGCCACTGATGCCACTGCTTGGGACAAGAGTGCACAGCACAACGAAGGAAATTCTCTAGACACTGATTCAAACGTTCAGTCTGACCATCAGATTGTGGATGGTATGATGAAGACATCAATAGCTGTGTATCAGTGAGTTTGAACAGCTCCCTCCAAAAGGCACTTGTAAAAACCTTATCTCTGGCAGAGACAATATACTCAGGCAACCCATGCAATCTATATATCTGAGTCATAAACACCTGAGCCGTCTGCATAAGCTGTGAAAGGATGAGCTAAAGGAATAAAGTGCCCATACTTAGTGAACTTATCCACTATCACCAAAATAGTGTCAAACTTCTGAGATTTAGGTAAGCCTTCAATGAAATCCATGCAAACAGTTTTCCAAGCCTGATCAGCAACAGGCAAGGGTTGCAAAAGGCCAGGCTGCCTCACATGCTCAACTTTCACTTGCTGACAAATAGCACAAGCAGCCACAAAATCTTTCATAGCTTGTTTGAGACCAGGCCAATGAAATAACTGCTTAATCCTGTGACAAATAGCCAGCACACCAGAATGTCCTCCAACAACAGACTGATGAACAACTTGCAACACATGCTGTTGAGCTACAGCATTGTTCGCCCAACCAGACCTTGCCTTTATACTTGATAAGGCCATTATACATGGAAAATGATGAATCACTGTTATCAGAAGACTGCAATTTTTGAATAATTTCCTATGATTTAGCACTATCAACATAACTGTCCTTAACTCTCTCCAACCACACAGGTCTGCAAGAAGCTAAAGCCATTACAGAGCTATCAGCAGGATACCTAGACAAAGCATCAGCTGCCTGGTTATGCATTCCCTGCTTGTATGTGATTTTAAACTGCAAATCCATTAATTTGAGTAAGGCTTTATATTGCGATTTGGTTAAAATCCTTTGCCTCAGACAAATGCAACAAGCTTTTATGATCAGTCTTAATCAAGAATTCCTGATTCTGAAGATATGGCCTCCATTTCTCCACAGCTAACAAGATGGCCACGCACTCCTTCTCATGGGTGGATAACCCTTGATTTCTACCAGTAACTGGCTTACTCAAATAAGCCATAGGGTGGCCTTCCTGCATAAGAACAGCTCCAAAACCCTGATCACTGGCATCAGTTTCAAAAACAAATTGCTTGTTGAAATCTGGTATAGCTAAAACTGGTGCTTGTGTCAGTGCCTGTTTTAACTGCTCAAAAGCTGTAGTAGTAGTTGAAGTCTAGACAAATGGTACTCCCTTCTTCAACAAATCAGACAATGGCCTACTGATCATACCATAATGCTTAATAAACTTTCTGTAGTAGCCAGTGAGACTAAGAAAGCCCCTGAGTTCCTTGAGATTTTTAGGCTGAGGGCACTGTTGAACTGCTGCTATCTTGGAAGGCTTAGTAGAAACACCTTGAGCTAAGATGCAATGCCACAAATATTCCACCTCAAACTGGGCAAAAGAGCACTTGGACAACTTGATATAAAATTGATGAGCTCTGAGGATGTCAAAAACTTGCTACAACAGTTGCAAATGCTCCTCCGAGGTGGATGAATATATAAGTATGTCATCCAAAAAGACCAATACCCCTTTCCTCAGCAACTTTGCAAAAATAATGTTCATGCTGCTTTGGAATGTTGCTGGAGCATTTGTTATAACCAAATGGCATCACCAAAAACTCATAGAGCCCATTGTGAGTCTTAAATGCAGTTTTAAAGGTATCAGAAGGTTGGATGCAGATTTGATGATATCCAGCCCTGAAATCAAGTTTTGAAAACCACCTAGCTCCAGCTAATTCATCAATAAGCTCTTCTACAATAGGCATTGGATGCTTATTTTTGAATGTTTGAGCATTAAGCTGCCTATAGTCAACACAAAATCTCCAACTCCCATCCTTCTTCTTAACCAGTAACACAGGAGAAGCATAAGGACTAACACTATGTTTTATAATGCCATGCTTCAACATATCAGCTAACCAATGCTCAATTTTAGTTTTCTGAAAAGGAGAATACCTATATGGCCTAACATTAATTGGTTGAGCCCTAGGTACCAACTGAATGTGATGGTCAAATTGCCTTGGAGGTGGACAATGTCTTGGGTTCCTGGAAAATGTCTGCATATACATCTAGCATCTATTGTATATCAGGTAAAACAGCCTGTGCAGAAGGCATAGTGATAGTACTGATAGCCTGTTGCATCTGAACTAGGTAGAGAAAACTGTCAGTGGTGTGAAACTGAATACTGTCGACAAAAAGATGCTCGGCAGTCCACCGAGGGGTATCCCGCGATGGTAGATTTGTCGGTGGGGGTGCGCGTAATCAGGAACCGGATGGTGACACAAGACGCAGAGACAGCGATTTAGACAGGTTCGGGCTGTCTGATCGACGTAATACCCTACGTCCTGTGTCTTTGGTGTATTGTATTGAGATGTAGTCTAGCAACTAGGGGACCCCTGCCTCTCCTTATATACTCTAGGAGGGGTAGGGTTACCAGGAAAGTATCCTATTTGGTACTATACAATATTTTGCGGTACACGCCGAGCAGCGTCGTGCCCCGCAAGGCTTCATCCTGTGGACTGGGCCACCTCTGATGGTGCGGCCCATGTCTTGTCTTGTGGATACCGGGGGCCATACCCCCACAGCTAGTCCCCGAGCCTGACAGTAGGTGACGTGGTCACGTGGTGCTAGGGTTAGAAAGTAGAAGAAAGGTAGAAGACCGGCCGAGTAGGCAACCAGCCCACGGGCGGAGCCCTGAATTGAAAAGCGCACATTCACCGTAAGGTGAAGTGTGACCACTTAGTTCCCGAGCCTGCTGAAAGATGAATAATGAATCTTGTAGCAGGGTCAAAGAAAAAGAAGTCTGAAAGCTTGCCAACGTCGTCTGACATGCGCGTATCAAGACCCCAGATGTGCTACCCAAGATCAGCACCCTGATCCGAACAGCATGGAGCAGCTTGATAGCACACCGATGAGGCGTAGCAAGATCCGACCATCAAGGGAGTCCCCGGCGTAGCTGGCAATGTCTGAGCACCGAGGAGTCCCCGGCGTAGCTGGCGATGCCCGAGCAACGAGGAGATCCTGGCATAGCTGGCGATGTCCGAGCACCGAGAAGTCCCCGGCATAGCTGGCGATGTTCGAGCACCGAGGAGACCCCGGCGTAGCTGGCGATATCCGAGCACCGAGGAGTCTCCGGCGTAGCTGGCGATGTCCAAGCACCGAGGGGTGGGGTGAAGTGTGCCCACTTAGTCCCCGAGCACGAAGAATCCGAGCATCGAGGAGTAACCGACGTAGCTGGCGATGAAGCACGAGCGACGAATAGTCTGGTCAACTGGTCGGTGGTGAAGTGAGCATTGAGTAGAAGCGACCGGCGAACAGTCTGATCAACTGGTCGGCGACGAAGTCCATGAACCTAGCGGTCCAACCAGTTGATCGGTGGAGAAGTCCGAGCACCAGGTGGTTCGATCATCTGGACGATGATCCTGCAATACAAATATGTAGAACGAGTAGTACATGATGTAAAAATATATGAACTCCAGAGAAAAATCAGCAATGACGATGAAATAGCGTATGCAGCTCGGCGATCAGTTGGTGTGAAGATGTATTTATAAACCGCTTGACCAGTTAGTGTGTAGCTGAGTCTCCAGCCCTAGCTAGCCTGTTAACCATAATGCGAAGCGCGGAGCCCGTGTGCGTGTAGGAAGAACAATGCGTCGCTAAGAAGCCGTTGCCGACCACCCATAACGCAGAGGGCAGACGCTCGTGCACGTGTAGGGAGGAGCCGGAGACAGGGCTGTCTCTGGGGACATCCGAGCGTTAACATGACTGTTTGGGGGTTCGGAAAATCGTTTGGAGAGCAAACATGGAGAAAATGGTTCGGAAAAACATTATGGCGATATACGGAGATTGAAGAATATTTAGGAAAATATTAAAGCATGACTTAGCTTTAGACATAATGTCTGGTCGGCGGCGTACGACGTTATCTGATCGGTGACACGGGCAGCTCGCTTAGCGGTTGGAACGAAGTTGATCTCATGTTGGAGTAGGACGGACGTAGTCGGAGCTTGGCGGTGTCAATCCGCGTACGAAGACATGCGCCGTTGTTGTCGAAGGATGTCGACGCGATCCGCCGAGTTGCCGCGAAGGATGTTGATCTTGAGTTACGCCATCTGGTTCGCCATGGATCAGCACGCACGCCCCTATCTGGCACGCCAACTGTCGACAAAAGATGCTCGGCAGTCCACCGAGGGGTATCCCGTGATGGTATATTTGTCGGTAGGGGTGCGCGTAATCAGGAACCGGATGGTGACACAAGGCGTAGAGACAACGATTTAGACAGGTTCAAGCCGTCTGATCACGTAATACCCTACGTTATGTATCTTTGGTGTATTGTATTGAGATGTTGTCTGGCAACTAGGGGACCCCTGCCTCTCCTTATATACTCTGGAGGGGTAGGGTTACCAGGAAAGTATCCTATTTGGTACTATACAATATCTTGTGGTGCACGCCGAGTAGCATTGTGCCCCGCAATGCTTCATCCTGTGGGCTGGGCCACCTCTGATGGTGCGGCCCATGTCTTGTCTTATGGATACCGGGGGCCATACCCCCACAAATACACATGAGTCACAAGCCTTTCTGATCAACAACCCTTTCAATCTAGCCCCACTAACTTGAGTACAAGTGCCAAGACCAAGAGATAAGCCTCTCAAAGTAATTCTCTGCCCATGCAAAGTAAACCTCGTCACCTTTTTAGCCCAATGAATCCACATAGGACTACATTCTTCAAACCAATCTTGGCCTAAGATCATATCAAAACATTTTAAGGGCAAAATTCCCATTGTGGTCATGAACACATATCCCTACAGAGTCCACTCCAAATCCTCAATCTTATAGGAGCATGTCATGGGCCCTCCATTTGCAGCCACAAAATTGGTAGGATGGCACTTAATGGGCTTCTTAGAAATCCTGGATGCTAGCTGCTGGCTAATGAAAGTCCCCACACTCCCTGAGTCAACCAAAATTAGCACCTCAGTTTTACCAATCTTGCCACACAGCTTCATAGTTCTTCTTTTGAGAGCTCCAGTGGTGACATCATGACCCATTGCCAACACTGTCTCATCCTGCTCATCTTCTTCTTCCTCACCTATATCAACAGTAGATTCTTCATCAGCTTCCAGAGCATCCAATAGCTCCTCAATAACATGTATTGACACCTAAGGTGGACACTTGTGAGTGTTGCTCCATTTAGTGCCACACTTAAAACAGAGCCCATTCTTTCTCCTAAAGTCACTGAGTGCAGATAGCTTATCCTCAGATTCAGTCTTCTGCTGACTCAGCTTGCCTTTATCAGTATCTCCTAGCTTTGTGTTTGTCCAAACCTTGTCTCCATGAACTCTTACTGAACTCCTTTCCACCTGAGCGTGATCGGCTTTGAGACAACTCTTCCTTCTAAATCAAAGCCAATGCACTGGCCTGTATCCACATCTTTAGGCCGATGCAGTGCAATTGCAGCACGAATCTCATCCTTGAGTCACGAAGTATGTATCATCATAGCCACTGTTATACAGAACGAGTCCTTGAGCCAACCTTTCAAACTCAGCCTGATATTCCCCAACTAAACTCTTTTGCCTTAATGCCTCAAACTTCTTCAGCAAGTGCTGTGTCGGCGTCGCTCGCTGCGGCGGCGCCGGGGAAACTAGAAAAGGAATTTGAGGTCCGCCGGACAGGCTGTCGACCGGTAGAGTGATTTAGGGTTCGTCTTTTTAGAGTTGTTGTTCGTTGCCTCTCTTCCTCTCCTCCTTTCACTCTTCTACTACTCTCGGACGGGCTTGGGCTCATAGATGTTACAAACCCAATCTAGGCCGGTCACTCTCTTGTTCATGGGCCTCATGCGATTTCCCTTCCTGGGCTTAGCGTTCACCGGGTGTGGAGTTGTGACACCCCCCTCTCCTTGCGACCCGGCATGTCCCTAGGCCAGAGCAAAAGGAAAATGTTGCTGTATGGCCTCTGCATCTTCCTAGGTAGCAAGTTCTAGAGCCAGACCGGACCACTTGATCAAGAGCTGAACAACCGCACCTGAGCGACGGGAATGGAGACGACGCTGCAGCACTGCCTCAGGAACTTGCAAGCCTTCCTCAGATTCTGGAGGAGCCACCGAGAGAGGGAACTTGGTCAACGGGGCAGCTTTAAGTAGAGATACGTGGAATACCAGATGAACAGAAGACTAGTCCGGCAGGTCCAGCTTATAAGCGACAGCTCTGATCTTTTCTAGCACCTTGTATGGCCCAAAGTAACAGAAGGAGAGTTTCTGATGAGCATGAGGAGCAAGAGAGGCCTGGACGTACGGTTGGAGCTTGAGGAACACCATGTTGCCGATGTTGAATGACCTCTCTGAGCGATGCTTGTTAGCATGTGACTTCATGCAATGTTGAGCTCGAAGAAGGTGTTGGCGAACCAAATCAAACATAGTAGAACGCTTAGTCAGCATGGACTCAACATCAGGAACAGAGGATGCTTCAGGAGGAGAAAGGTCGAAGTGGCGAGGAGAGTGTACATATAGTACCTCGAATGGTGACCTATTGAGGGAGGAATGGAGACTGGTGTTATACCAATACTCCACCAAGGTGATCCAACGCAGCCACTGCTTGGGGCAGGAATGAACAAAGCATCAGAGAAATGCTTCAAGGCACTGGTTCACCTGCTGCGTCTGGCCATCGAATTGAGGGTGGTAGGCGAAGCTCATGCAGAGCTGAGTACCAGCCAAGCAGAACGGCTCCTTCCAGAAATGGCTGGTGAAGATGCGGTCGCGGTCGGAGATGATGTGGGTGGGCATACCGTGTAAGCGGTAGATATTGTCCAGGAATATCTGAGCCACTTGCGGAGCGAAGAATGGGTGAAGTAGAGGTACAAAGTGGGAAAATTTGATGAACTTGTCAACGACGACCATGATACAGTTAGCGGCACCCGAGCATGGAAGACCCTCGATGAAATCCATGGAGATGACTTGCCAGGACTCTGCTGGAACAGGCAGTCGAGAAAGAAGTCCTGGATACTTGGCATGATCGGGCTTAGCCTGTAAACAGGTGGTATAAGAAGCCACCAGTTGTTTGATGTCAGACTTCATTCCTTTCCAAGTGAACATCTTCTTGATTCGGCTGTAGGTAACAGGAAATCTAGAGTGGCCCCCGATAGCGCTGGAATGCAATGCTTCAAAAATTCTTAGCTGGAGGGTCTTGTTGTCACCCACCCAGATGCGATCACCAATGTGAATAAGACCATTGAGCAGAGTGTAAGGCGGGTGGGAATCACTGTTAAGTTTTAGATCCTAGCAATAGCTTACGAGTGGTAGGATCAGAAGCATATCCCTCAGCCACATCTGTCAACCATGTTGTTGATGAAGAAGAGATGGCATTGAGGTGATCTGGAGGCAAAGGGTGCTGGGAGAGAGCATCCGCTGCCAAATTGGAAGTTCCTGGCTTATAAACAACCTTGAACTGCAACCCCACAAGCTTGGTGTAAAGCTTCATCTGCCATGGAGTCTGCAATCGCTGCTCAGTAATATGCATCAGGCTTCATTGGTCAATGAAGATAGTGAACTCGCCATGTTGTAAGTAGGACCTCCAATGGTCTACTGCCACCAGAATAGCTAAATATTCCTTCTCATAAGTAGATAAGCCACGCGAATGAGGACCAAGCGACTTACTAACAAAGGCCAAGGGGTGACCATCTTGAAGGAGAACTACACCGATGCCGCCATCACTTGCATTAGTCTGCAGTTGGAAAGGCTTGGAAAAATCTGGCAGGGCCAGAACTGGAGCTTCAGTGAGTGCCTGCTTCAAAGTGTCAAAGGCGACAGCATGGTTGACAGTCCAAATAAAGAGCACACCCTTCTTAAGTAGATCTGTCAAAGGCCTGGCAATCATAGCATAGTGCTTAACAAACTTGCGATAATACCCAGTGAGTCCGAGGAAGCTGCGGAGCTGCTTGACATCAGATGGTTGCGGCCAGGCTTGCACAGCAGCAACCTTGGATGGATCTGTGGAAACTCCTTGTGCACTAACCACATGACCCAAGTAGTTGATAGATTGCTGAGCAAAGCGGCATTTAGATAATTTAACTAGCCACTGATCCTTGGAGAGCAAATCAAAAACTTGAGCCAGGTGTTGAACATGGTCTTCATAAGAGGCGCTGTACACAAGGATGTCATCGAAGAACACCAAAGCACACTTGCGAAGGAGGGGATGTAAAGTATGGTTCATGGCTCCTTGAAAACGAACTTGGGGCGCCAGTTAAGCCGAAGGACATGACAAGTATACTCGAACTGGCCCCAATGGGTTTGGAAAGTAGTCTTGTGTTCTTCCCAGGTGCAAGGCGGATCTGGTTGAAACCGGCCCTTAGATCCAAACAAGAGAACCAGCGAGCTCTAGAGAGTTCATCCAAAAGTTCATCGATGATTGGAATGGGGAACTTGCTCTTCACAATGAGTGCGTTGAGTTGGCGGTAATTGACGCAAAAATGCCAGCTGTTGTCCTTCCTCCTGACCAAGAGAACTGGCGAAGAGAAGGCGCTAGGTACTAGGACTGAATGAAGCCAGACTACAACATCTCTGTCACCTGAGCCTCAATCTCTATCTTCAAGGCTGGCGAGTAGCGATAAGGGCAGGCAGAAATAGGCTGAGCTCCTGGAATGAGGGGAATGGAGTGGTCATAGGCCTGTCGTGGGGGCAACTCGGTTGGCAACTTGAACAAGTGCTGATACTGAGAGAACAACGCTTGAATCTCTGACAGATCACTGTGCACTGATGGAGTGAATGCAGGTTCTTCAGCGGTCAACTGATGGAGCTGAAACGATAGAACAATCAAGCTGCTCCGAAAGAGTGCCATGTAACACCACAGTGTTTGGACCATAAGGAATCTAGACCCGGCGTTGAAGCTAATGAACCTTCATAGGGAGAGAATGCCTGTAGCCAATCCATTCCCAGAATCATGTCATATGTGCCAATGGGAATGAGTTTGAGAGTAGAATGGAAGACATATCCTTGAATAGACCACTCTACATATGGAATTTGAGCTGAACAAGGGACTGATCCGCCATCGGCAATCTGCACAGAAGTAGGAACTGATAGCTGCTGGACCCCGGTAAAGGAAGCTACCAAGTGGGTATCCAAAAAGGAGTTGGTGCTCCCAGAATCTAACAAGATGTTGATACTCTTGCCTTGGAGCATGCCTTGAAATTGCAGAGTGCGAGGGTGGAATGATAGGAGAAATAGCAGCAGCAGACAGGAGCATGAAGGACTGATCTGCCAGTAACAGGAGTATTAGGGCTCTGAACTGTCTGTCTCGGTGAAGAGATCTTCGCAAAGATTCTAGACCTCCTGTAAGGCATGCAATTGGAGAGCTAGGAGAACATTTGTGGCCCTGGTGCCATTTCTCGCCACAAGCGCATACAGAGGCCACTGGCCTTTCCTGTAAGAACAGAGGGACTGCAACTTATGATCCACTGAAACTCTGAGGAAGTCTAGACAATGATCTTCAGGATGTTGCTTCGGTTCTGACTGCGTGGGAGGAGCAGGAAGAGCCAGTCGTTAGGGAGGCGCAGGAAGCGGCAACGGCCCCTGAGGTGCCACTGGCTTTAGGAAGGTGGGAGCATCAGTACGCCAGAACTCCTGTCGGCACGATGGCTCGACAGCCTCCTCCTGCAAAAGGGCAAGCGAGCAAGCAGCATCGAGATCGGTGGGTCGCTGAACAAGAACAACAGAACAGATATCGTCACGGAGACCATCAATGAAGCGGGTGGTGTAGGAAAGAGTATCTGTGTTAGGAGTGTAAGTTGAGAGTTGCTCAATAAGATCAACAAATTGGTCGACATATTCTTGAACCAAGGCGGTTTGCTTAATGTGGAACAGTTGGCGGATGAGAAGTTCGTGTTGATCATTGGCAAAACGCTCGTGGACCAAGGCACAGAAGTCTTGCCAACCAATGTGTTCGAGGCGGTGAGCAATGGATTGAATCCAGCGCTTGGCTGCACCGGTGAATTGCATCGTAGCCACGCGAACCCACATGGATTGATCAACGAAATACATATCAAAGTAGGAATGGGACATGAGTGATCCATAGTTGGGGGGTAGTGCCATCGAATTGGGGAAAATGGATTTTGGGTAACTGGCCGAGGTAGGAGGATTGGGGGTGGAGTGGGGACGGATCTGGTGGTTGGGGAGGAAGGTGGGCATCCACGACGTGGAAGGTAGGGTTGGGATTGGGAGGGGGACGGGGATATGGAACTGAATGAGGAGGGGTATCTGGGGAACGGCACATACCATTGGCCAGGGTCGGAGCTATGGTTGTGACCAACCCATAGCCCCTATCCCGTGTAGTCGATTCGACGCGGTGCCTGCTAGGCCAGTCGGTCGGAGTCCCGATAGATGAGCAGCATGGTGACCAACTCCGGCTGCCGCAGGGTGCCGATGTAGGTAGCTCCTCTGCAGCTCAACCACCCCTCGACCAGAGGTTCTTCACCTCCGAGCGAAGATCATAGATCAGGTCGTCCACCTCCAGGGCGCCTAACTGACGAGCGCCTCCACGACGGTCTCGACAGCGGCTACCCTGTCGCCACGCTCGTCGTTGATCTCATGGATGCGGATCAGCTCGAGATCCACCATCCGCTGCTCGAGGTCAGAGATTCGCTCGTCGAAGTGCCCCCCCCCCCAGTTGTCGGCGACGACGGTGGCGTTGTACTGTGCCGAGGTAAACTCCTCCAATGACTTGATGCGACGGTCCACCGCCTCGTCCCGCTCCTGGAGCTCCGATGTCGCCTCCTTGAAGCGGCGCTCCCACCACTCCCATCGACCGCTGGAATCGGCGCGGAGGTCGTCGATCCGCTTGAGTACTTCGTTGAAGAGGGAGCGCACGTTTGGATCCATGACTCCCCTGACGTGCTGAAGACGGGTGAAGTGGGGGTGTGTCTCCAGCGGATCTAGCCCTTGGAAGTGCCGGATCGATGGCTCTGGTACCAGTTGTCGGCGTCGCTCGCTACGGCGGCGTCGGGGAAACTAGAAAAGGAAATTCGAGGTCCGCCGGACAGGCTGTCGACCGGTAGAGTGATTTAGGGTTCGTCTTTTCAGAGTTGTTGTTCGTTGCCTCTCTTCCTCTCCTCCTTTCACTCTTCTACTGCTCTCGGACGGGCTTGGGCTCACAAATGTTACAAACCCAATCTGGGCCGGTCACTCTCTTGTTCATGGGCCTCATGCGATTTCCCTTCCTGGGCTCAGCGTTCACCGGGTGTGGCGTCGTGACATGCTGGTACTGATGTTTGTCAAATTTCTCCATTACTAACTCACATAGCCTGTCCCAGTCCACATTCCTTCCTGTCCTCTGAACAGTTTGAAGCCATGTCACAGCTGCCCCTTTGAAATTGAGAGTGGCGAAACGAGTCTTCAGAGATGGGTCAACCACATAAACCTCGAAGTATACCTCACATTGATCCCGCCACAAACGGGGAAATTCACCATCAAACTTCAGAAAATCCATTTTAGGAAAAGGTGGGGAGCGCTGATAAGGAACATCATCAGGCAGAACGAACACAGGGGGTGGATCATGGAACATACCCTTGGTTTTGTCCTGTGGCCGGGGTCTGAGGAGCCTGCCGCAGTGTTCATCGGGCCCCATGGGCTGCTCCTCGCCTCGAGTAGGGACGCTCGAAGATGAACCCTGGAGCTAGGTTGAGGTCGACGACCTTCGGACCTGGTGTTGCTTGCGCCGTCGGAATCGGTGCGGGTAGCCATCGTCAGCCGCGCCTCTAGAGCATCCATGTGCGACGCAGCGAGATCAACCCGCTTCGATACAACATCGATTGATGTTGCCGTACCTTCCGCCCGTTGACGCAATTCACCAAACGCTTGGTCCGCACTCGTCTGCCATGATCCCAGTCGCGTTCAAGGAGTCCAACGAATTCTGCATCATATTCTGGAATCCCGCGAACTGCTTCATCATGATCTCGAACTGCCCCGCCAACTCCACCGTCTTCGCCATATCCTGCTACAGCTTACTCGGTCCACGCTTTGGCGCCAGCCTTGCCAATTCTCCCGATGAAATCGCAGGCACAAACCGTGATCGATCACCGACACGCTCAACCTCGGCTCGGACCTACAAACTCGAGCGATTCCCCACCGAAATGAGGAAAAGCGAAGTTCAGCCGATGGGGATTACAAGCGCGATCAAGGAGAACCGAACCACGACGCCTTGGGTACCAGTTGTAACGATAATCGAAGAGTTGGACAGAATCAAAGGGAGAATATCATAGAATTTGGGATTGATAGCATGAACAGCAAGTAGTCTGGGAATACAGAGGGAAGATTCAGAAGTTCAGGTTCAGAGTTCTATTCATGCCCCTCAGCGGTTACAAGTCGGTGATGACAGCTAAGCACACGGGCCCACACACTAACCGACTAGGCTAGTGACCAATACAGACAGGGTTCCACCTGTCATGCAACACTACTCACTCAACCGCCTTTAGCCTGTTGCCGGACACCCAGCTGTATCCCGCGCCTTCCTCCTTCAGTATCCTGACATATGTTCTGATCGTCTTGAACGTACAAGGTCCTGCAGATCATGCTGGGAAGCGTACGCCCGCATGCCTTTCTTGCTGACCACCTAACGTCAAGCATGAGATGAGCATGAAAGCACATTTATTTGAGTAGTACACACACGCATAACCAATGGAAATTTAAGTATACACATATAAACCGGCCGGCACATTATTACACAAGGCAAAGAGCGTACACGTACTACGTATAGCATTAATATACAAGCTCGTTATCTGTTGAGTAGTCCTCGATCACATATGCCGATCACGTCACAGCAAACAAGACCTGGAGCTCAAAGCTATAGTAGACTACTAGTAGATACTAGTAGGCAGTGATGAGCTAGTAGTGCAAAACCAACTAGTAGGAGCTTAAGGAAACTAGTAGGTAGGTGTGTCTCGATGGATCTCTAGCTAGATGCCGTAGAGAAGGCAAACTGGTGGTCAGCTATAAATAGATGGATGGATCATCGATGGCTAATGGTTGTTGTTGCCGCCACCGCCCCAGAGGAAGGCTCCCATGGCGAAGGTGCGCTTGTGGTGGACGGTGCCGGCGGCGGGCAGGCCGTACTCGGAGAGGAGGCGGTCGAGCTGCCACTCGGGCATGGCCTCGTAGTCCTCCCGGCTGTACCTCGGGTAGTGCAGCGGCATCTGGAAGTAGTGCCCGCACCCGCCCGCCGCCTGCTGCTGCTTGTTCGGCAGCTCCCTCTTCCCGCCGCCGTACCTCGCCGCCTCCTGGCCGCCGTTCGCCGCCATCGTCTCCATGGCTCTAGTATGTGTCAACGGATCTCTCTGTCACTTTTTTGGTTGGTCTATGCGATTATCTCGGTGGGATCTTGGAGAGAGAGAGAGAGAGAGAGAGAGATCGCCGGCCGACTGGAGGTGGAGGCTCGAAGCAATCGAGCTGGCTGGCTGGCCAGGGGAAACGGAGCAGGCGGTGGTCGGCTTTTATAGTGCCGTGCGTGCCTCCTCGCGGCTCGCTGGAAATATCCCAGGGTCGAGCAGAGCAGGCTGTCTCAGCTAGCTCTCACGACTTCACGAGAAAGAAATGCAGCCGGCGGCCAGCTACCGACTTGAGCCGCACGCTGTCTCGGAGCGGAGGACGCGTGAAAGAGACGCGCGCGCGTGTACATGGGCGGGCCGCGGGCAACTCGGCACGGTGCATTTGCGATGCGATGCGATGCCTTCCAGTCCATGCATCGCCAGGACAGTTGGTGACGGGTGGTAAGTGTGGCTCTGCTGCTTGCCTCTTTAACGCAGCGGCAGAGGTGGCCACCAGGTGGACGGCGGACGGCGCGCGCCCGTGCACCGGGCGCCGACGGCGGTTAGTTGGCGATTCGGCACCCGCGCGCTACCGCTAGCGTTGCGTCGTGCATGTCAACGCGTGCACGCCGGTTGACCGCGGACCGCGCCAGGGAAGGGAAAAAGCGGTGCGCTTTTTGGGCTGGTGATGGGGGCGTCAGGGGTGACGCGGACCAGACCCGTGGTGGTGGGCGGCCAGCGCCCGCAGGCCGCATCTCGGTCGATCGGGGGGCTCGGGGCGTTGCGAGGGTCACGTCGTCCACGTGACGCGACGGCGAGGCTCCCCGCCCCGGTCCAGCCTTCCCCTGCTACCTGCTACCTGCGGGCTGCGGCGGCAGAGCAGCGCGCGCGCGAGCGTCACCCGCCACCGCCATGCATGGTGATGGAGTGATGGATCCAGGAGCGGCCAGCGTAGCGTGCACGCGGTCGCCCCGCGGTGGCGACCTGAAAGGTGAGTGAGTGGTGGGTGAGTGACTGGCGTGCCGCAGGTGCTGTGGCCCTGTTCAGCTGGCTCGAAAAACGGCAGATGCGGATGCTGATTTGTTGTGAGAGAAAAACACTATTATTTCGCTGAAATGGTACAGATAAGTTAACAGGGGCGGCGTCGTGGCCCAACACAACCAACAGTGCAGGTACGGTGCAGGCATGGCCTGGGGTAGTTGTGGTTCGGACTCGCTCCACTGCTCCAGAGTCCAGAGTCAGGTGGCGTGGCCGTGGTTACCACTTGCCAGACGGCCGGCGACGACACACGACCAATGCAATGCAATGCACTTGTACGCTACGGTCAGTAGCGCAACCTCGGTCCCGAGTTTTCCACGGCCTAGATCCAAACTATAACTCGAGGCCCTTTGGTATAACAAGCACTTCAAATCGCAATTTATTTAGAGTGAATAATGAGACCAAGTACAACGGCAAATTATTTAGAGTGAATAATGAGACCAAGTACAAAGTATTAGACCGAGTAGGGTTAGTCTTTAGGCCAACAATGGAGAACAGTCTATTAGACAATTCACAAAATTACAATTTAGATCAACTCATGTAGGGCTGTGAACTACTACATAATCTATCTTCACCGCCGCCACATGTAACTTGCGACCATGCGGCTAGCTGGTGGGGTTTTCTTGGGATTAAAACAAAAAAAATTAGCTAATTTTTTTACCTGATTTTGGAATTTCTGGAAATCATAATCATCGTCGGCTGGTAACTCGAACCGGCGGTGGTAGCCTCGGTGATGACCATTCTTATCACCAACAACTTCCATCGCCGAGGGGCCAAAACCGGTGGTGATGAAGATTATGTAGTAGTGGTGCTATATATTTGTTTCCTAATGGATGGATTCTCAATTAAGAATTTAGAAATTACAATGAGGAAAAGAGAAACTGCGGTGTGCTTGCTTCAGCCTTTGTATAGAGTCACACCCTACGAGGCCACGAAGTCGCTCGCTTGCATGAAGTCACGCTTCACGGAGTCGGCTCTCAACAGGTTAGGGCAATCGGCGAACCGCGACACGATTGGAATCTTGAGAATGTCAGGCGTCATGACTTGCTTCATGCAACGTGGCTCGGGCGATTTCAATTGGCGATGCTTCTCAATGTTGGGTTGCCGCATTCATGAATTTTAGAGTTTTTAGACCATATGCCAAGCACTAGAGTACTAGTATTATATATATGATTGGGAAGATACCCCTTCATTTTGGTGGCCTAGAGCGGACGCTCCGCCGCCCCATCCCTAGGAGTAAGACCAACCTGTTAATGGTGGTGGAGCATCGAACGTGGATTTAATACCCATATGGGTATGTACCCATCCTGTTCATTGCCATCCATCCATACTTGAAGATTTGGGAGCTACTTTAATAAAGTACTGATGAACCCAGTCGCTTAATTAATGATGCTATAGCCCCCACGCACAATTATCTCTACTGCTGTTTATCTTCTCCAAATACATGTTCTTCTTCAACCAGCTGTGTCAACCCGCCCCTACCTCCATCCTCTACCACTGCTCCCCCCCCCCCCCCCCCCCCCCCCCCCCCCCGGTCGTCCACCTGTTACACCATCGGTGTTACACCGTAAATCATTTACTAAAATATGCCATGAGCTTCATGTTTATGTATTGATGCATGTGATAAAGTGTGTAGATCAATTTCTGTAACTCGAAACGATCAACTAAAATGCGAAACGAAAGTTGATTCGATAGTCATGTTGTATCACTTAGGGTTTAAAACTAATTTTTATTAAGCAAAAATGCTATAGAACATATATGTATCACCTTCATAAAGTTGGAAGTACAAACTTTGTAGATGACAGTGAAATACTTACGGTCGAAAAATGATATTACTATGTAATATTTTCACTAGCTTAGAAATCGCAAATGGAAACCAAATTCAGCTAAAAAACTTAGAAATTTTCAAGTCTGTCAACAGCTAGACATGGATATGTTTAGCAATTTATTGTGAGAGATTGGATTAAAGGGTGGTGTAGTGTTATAGCTCGATTTAGTAGTCTCATGTGCCATCTTGAGCATGGTGAAGATGGTTTAGGCCTTAAAGCAATCGTTTGGTCGTGTTGAACGCTTTAAAATTCGTGTGTGTCACTGTCTCGGGTTGATTGGCGCCGGGTGCGCGATCACCGCGCGACCTTCTCACGCCGCGCACTTGGCCGCGTCCCGCGCGGTCAACCGTGCCACCACGCTTGGCCGATCGAGCAGCCTAGGCTTGGCCGAGGCCGGCCGCAGCGAGCCGCTGGCCCCGTGCCCTTGCTGCTCTGCCTCATGCTGCAGTCTTGGGTGCTGCCGTAGGCCGCACTACGCTGCCGTCGCGTCCGTTGCACCTCTGCGCTGCTTGTCGGTCCTATGCGTGTCGTCTCTGATGCGCACACGTGTGCGAGCCACCGTCGCCATGCGATTTAAGGCGCTGTGGCCGCGCAGGGCCACGTCGGTCGAGCGCGCGCGCCTGTCGGCTAGCGTCGGCGCGTGGGCCTCCTGTTCCTACCGCTCGTGTCCCACCAGGGCAAGGACGAGCTGAGCCCACCTGTCAGCACCGTCTCTCTCTTTCCCTCTTCTCCCTCTGTTTTCCGCCGCCGTCGCATCGCAGTCACGGTGAAGCCAGAGAGCGAGCACCTCTCATCAATTCCTCGTGCTCGTGTCTCTGCCTTCACGCCCCCTCTCCAGCTGACCCCACCCCACCTTGACTCGCGTCACGCCAAGCTCCAATTTTGGAGCTTTGCCTTGCCGCCGTGTCGTTAAGGCCCGTCATCCGCCCGCGCCATGGCTAGCCTCCACCACTTCACCCCGCGCTAATTCCTCTACACCACTAGCTCGCCTTGGCTCCCTCTTCGTCGTGCGCACGCTAGTCGCAACTCTAGTGCCGCCTCCTCGCCGCTGACGCGACCATGCCTTTACGGTCCGCCGTTCACCTCACAGTGCGCACGTGGCTAGCTTTGCTCGGGTCATCTCCGACCAAGTTGGCTTCTCGGTAAGGTCACCGGTGAGTTGTCGTTGCTCACCCGCTACCCCTACCGCCTTGTTGTTGCTGCGGCTCACCTGAACGCCATCACCATTGCCGCAGGGTGCCCACCGTCGTGGAGAGGTCCTTCTACTGGTGTCTCGGCTTGTGCAACCACCGCCCATCGTCTCACGTCGAATCCTAGGTGAGCGTCGTCCTTGTAGATAGGTCAGTGTGGTTCTCGTGTGACCGACGTAAGCGCCAGTGCCACCGCTCGCCGCGACAGAGCGCGCGGGGAAGGCCGGGGGCCTTGTCATTGTAAAGAGGAGAAATATCCGAGGGTTCCGTTGTAAAGTCATTGTCTATAGAAATAGTAACGTGGACTATAGGTTATTTTTCTCAAAGTCTAGGGGCGTTTTTGCTAATGTGCCAGCCTATGCGGGATTCCCTCGTCGCGGGCCACCTCGCGCTGCAGGTCGGCCTCGCATGGGCCGCGCCTATGGGCCGCCGCGTGCTCACGTGCGCGTTGCGTCATGTGTGGGCCGCAGTTGGGCCTAAAGCGGTTTAGCTTTTTCGTGGAGAATAGAAATAGCTTTTCATTTGTATTTCTGAGCTAATCTTTGGTAAATCATATCAAATCATGTAGGTATCCAAAAATTATAAAACCAATTTTGTTAAGTTCCTAAAATTGTGCTCTATCTATTAGTGTATTTAGTTCATATATATACTTGTTGATACAAGGAGCTATTAAATCAATTGAGAGTGCTTAATATTATTAGGTTAATTATTGTAGAAATTTTTATGGCAAAATGGTGATAGCTTTAGCTTTGAAAATTTTATAGTAGCTTCATGGTATTATTATGTGCTCACTGTATTTTTTGTAGCTTTAGAATAGACTTAACATAAGGGTAGTTAAATGCTCTTTGTTTCAAATATACATTAAATCATTAATAGAATTAAAGATATATCTTTCATTTGTAAAGCTAGGTGTTTGTTAGTTGAACCCAATATTTTACTTGATGAAGATGATAGTTAGCTTAGTATCTTAGTCATTAGAGCTAGTTTAGTAGTTTACCATGTGTATTCTTATTTTAAGAGTTGTTGTTGCCGAAATGCTAAGTGTTAGCATCATCATCGCATGCATGTAGAGAACGAGTTGGCGGAGATTGTGACCATCGGAGATCACGAGTTCGAGGAGGTGATCAAAGAGTATGAGGAGGAGATTCTCGTGTAGGAGGAGGTCTCGAAGCCGCCACTAACTAACTGAGCTAACATCGCGCTTGCCCAAGGCAAGCCCCGGTGCATAACCCTTATTTTGAATAATCATTGGATATATATGTGTGTGATGTGCATTTACGTTACAGGATTTATATTGAAACTACATGCATAGATAACCTACCTATGAGTCTTACTAGCATAGTTCGAGTAGCTGCTATGTTTAGGCTATCGGTAGCGTGAGTAACCTGCCGTTACTCACAATAGGTTATTAATATTATCACTCATGATAAAATGGTGAAAAGAAATAGAGACCGGGCAAGGATATGGTACGGGTATTGGTGGGTGTAATAGGTTATGTCCCGTGGCCAATGGGGCATAGCTTGGTTACACTGTTTTCCCTGTCCATATCGGTTAAGGACTGGTCGTTGCATTGGATTCTAGTCAGGTCATAGACTTATTATCCTAAGCACATACTTACTTATGGGAGTGGGAAGGCTCGTTGCTCTCTTGTCATCGGTTCTGGCTCTTTCCGGACTGACTGATTGGAGACAGGAATGGTGGAGGTCTAAGCACCACACTGAGTCCAGGACTCAGGTGTGGAGGCTTGGAGTCTAAGTTTGGACAAGGACCTGGACCCCATGACAAGAGAGTGGTGGGTTGGTCCTACTTATGCTTGGGGTACAAGCGGGGTGTGTGTTTCAGGGTACCCAGCTGGGCTACATTGGTCCACGAATCACCGTGTAATACGGTACGACTTGTCTACGATCTAGCACCGTAGTAAGAACTGGAAGGTGAAAGATTTTAAAATGGATCTGATTGCTCAACTCTTGCTTGAAAGTAGAACAAGTGCTTACATAGAATGGTTAGCTAATGAACTAATCATGACTGCTAATAAAATACATATATAAGGATTCACTGTTAGTAATGCTTTTGCAAAAAGGAAACTCAACAAACCATAAAGTTTATCATATCCTTTGGAGTCGGAAAACTATTTCCACTAGTCGGGTAAGTCTTGCGAGTATATTATGTACTCAGGGTTTATTTACCCATGTTGCAGGTGCGGCTTGAGGAGTGGCTATTGTGTGGAGTATTCTTCTGGTGGGCACAGATGAATCCTTGTATCTTATCGTTAGATGTTTATTTTAATTCCGCTGTTTAAATTCCGCACTCTGAACTTGGTGTTGTAATAATGTATTTCTGAGAACTCTCATTGTATGAAATGGACTAAGTATTGTAAACTTGTTCTCATTATTGGATCCTGGAGGAAAAAACATAAATTATTCAAGTTCTCCCTTGGGGTGTGCTCGACGGAAACCGTCCGATGTAGTTTACTTTTGGGGTGCTTAGTGTCTGGTGGAAGACTGAGCGTCTCCGGAAGCATGCTATTTCGAACGGTTCTGCCACACCACCCCCCACCACTCCACCACCGCCTGCTCTGCGGTGACCCCCATTGCCTTGCTCATTGCCCCTCAACCCGCCACCACCGCCAGGCCAGCCGCCGCTCCCGAACCCTCCCTTTTTAAGTTCGCCAGCCATGGAGAGCTCCCACACAAATCTAAAACCCTAACCTGTTTTAGATTTAATAACCACTCTAAAACCAATGTAATACATGCCACACATCGCACATCTGGCCGTAACAATAGCATCACCAGTATTCGTCTGTGGGTGCATCGATAAATGGTAGTGGCTAGCAGTGGTGGCATGGGTGGGTGGGCGGCCTCTGCACTGTTGATGGGTTCAAAGGGCCTTGTTGACGGGCAGTGCCAAAGTAATGGAGATAGGGATCCCGATCTTCTATCAGGTGATGGTAACTATCATTGTGGCGGAGAGTGACACACTGATCCGGCTTCAGATTGAAAGATCGAACCCTGCAATCTTACCACCATAGCTCCTCTAGTTATCAACCAAGTCACGGACTAAGTTGACCTCGCTAAGAAGACTAATCCTTGCCTATGCAACAAAGAACACAAGCAAGAATAAGAAAGAATGCAACCAAATTGCAGATGAATAATTAAACTCACGAAGTTAGGGTCTCACAAACCGATGAACAGCGAAACTGTTCTCAACAGATTAATCTAAGCAAAACCCGAACTCTAATGAAGGGGCGGTGGCTGTTTATGAAGACTCTAGGGTCATGCAAGACCCCTAGACGTGCCCCTAATGGGCCCAAACTCGATACATGGTCCAACGGACCAAAAGATGATGTCACAGTACCTTGGTAGATTCTGGATGCTGACTTGTTTCGACGATTCCTGTTGATTCCGAATAGCTTTTGACATGAAACCACTTGGATTGACTTCCTTATCAAATTAGCTTTCCATCCATATGTGGATCATCAAAAACGGAGTCCGGATGCATCTTGAGTGACCAGTTTAAGGTAGACTGGTCCTGTAGGCCGAGGCAGACTCGAATTCTTGTTGGACTGGGCCTCCGGCTTGTGTTGGACGTCCTTGCTGGTCATCATCACCTCCACCACTTCCTCTAAGTCCTTCATGACCCTCTCCAATATTCCTAAGCAAGATAACATCATTAGGTAGTAGTCTATTCTCAAAAGTATGAAAAGTATCGCTTAAGAACGAGCTCACCTCTAAATTGAGTTGTCGCTTTTGAGCCTGGGTCATTGGACCTTGCATGATGGTTGGAGGATCAGCGGGTACCTCTAAAGAAGTGATGTTCTCATCATTCTCCCCCTCTTGAATTGGAGTCGTCCTTGACTCAAGCTCATCTTCTTCTCCCAAATAAGGTTTCAAATCTACAATGTTAAAGGTGGGACTAACCCCGAACTCGGGTGGACAATTCAAGTTTGTAGGCATTATCATTTATTTTCTCAATGATCTTATAAGGACCAGCTGCTCTTGGCATTAATTTAGACTTACAGTAGCTCAGGAAATCTATCTTTTCTTAAATGTAACCAAACCAAATCACCCGGTTCAAGTTTAATCTCTTTTCTACCTTTACTACCAGCAATTCTATACTTTTCATTCATGCTTTCAATATTTGCTTTAGTTGTTTCATGCAACTTACGAATAAAATCAGTACGCTCTCTAGCATCACTATGTATTCTCTTAGTGGTAGGTAAAGGCAAAAGATCAATAGGAGCACGGGGGTTAAAACCATACACTACCTGAAAAGGACTTACCTTGGTGGTGGAATGTTCCGCCCTGTTATATGCAAACTCCACATGCGGCAAACACTCTTCCCACATCTTCAAATTGCGCTTTAAAATGGCTCTCAACATGGTGGACAATGTTTGATTCACAACCTCAGTTTGCCCATCAGTTTAGGGATGATATGTTGTAGAAAACAGCAGCTTGGTCCCCAATTTATTCCACAACGTGCGCTAAAAATGACTCAAGAATTTTGCATCGCGATCTAAAACAATAGTAGAAGACATACCATGCAAGCGAATGATTTCTTGAAAGAAAAGGTCAGCAATATGAATAGCATCGTCGCTCTTATGACAAGGAATAAAATGTGCCATCTTAGAAAAACGATCAACCACCACAAAAATAATATCCCTCCCCCTCTTAGTCCTTGGCAATCCCAACACAAAATCCATAGATATATCTGCCCAAGGAGTAGAAGGAACAGGAAGAGACATATACAAACCATGTGGGTTCAACCGCGACTTAGCTTTTTAACATGTGGCACACCGAGTCACATACCGCTCTATATCTCGCCTCATTCTTGGCCAAAAGAAGTGTGTGTACAGCACCTCCTCCGTCTTTTTGGCACCAAAATGTCCCATCAATCCGCCTTCATGTGCCTCCTGCAACAACAAAAGATGAACGGAACCAACTGGAATGCATAGGCAGTTAGCTCTAAACAAAAAACCATCGCTGATCATAAACTTATTCCATGTGCGTCCCTCTCTACAATTAAGCAACACATCCTTAAAATCAGGATCAAGCGCATATTGTTCTTTAATGGATTGAAGACCAAAAATCCAGCAATCAAGTTGGGACAGCAATGTATATCTTCTAGACAAAGCATCAACAATCACATTATCCTTCCTTTTCTTGTGTTTGATAATATAAGGAAAAGATTCAATAAATTCAACCCATTTAGCATGCCTACGATTCAGATTATTTTGAGAGTGAAGATATTTAAGTGATTCATGATCAGAATGAATAACAAATTCTTTAGGCCACAAATAATGACGCCACGTCTCCAAAGAACGAACAAGTGCATATAATTCTTTATCATACATGGAATAATTAAGAACATGACCATGCAATTTTTCGCTAAAGTAGGCAACTGGTTTACCATCTTGCATCAAAATACCACCAATGCCAACTCCACTAGCATCACATTCTAGCTCAAAAGTCTTACCAAAATTTGGAAGTTACAGCAATGGTGCATGTGTAAGCTTGTCCTTCAAAGTGTCAAAGGACTCCTCTTGTGCCTCTCCCCAATGAAACACTACTCCTTTCTTCGTCAACTCATGCAATGGGGCAGCAATGGTGCTAAAATCTTTGACAAAGCAGCGGTAGAATCCTGCAAGACTAAGAAAACTCTTCACCTGTGTGACGGTTTGGGGAACCGGCCAGCTCTTTATGGCTTCAATTTTCATCTCGTCCACCTCAATTCTCTGTGGAGTTACAACATAGCCAAGAAAAGAAACTTGATCCGTGCAAAAGATGCACTTCTCAAGGTTATCAAATAAACGTGCATCACGTAAAGCATTAAAAATAGCACGTAAGTGATCCATATGTTCATCAAAAGACTTGCTGTAAATCAATATATCATCAAAGTAAACTACCACAAAATATCCAATAAAAGCTCTTAAAACCTCATTCATTAAGCGCATGAAAGTGCTAGGTGCATTTGTCAAACCAAAAGGCATTACTAACCACTCATACAACCCGAATTTGGTTTTAAACGCAGTTTTCCATTCATCTCCAAGTTTCATTCTAATTTGGTGGTAACCACTTCGCAAGTCAATCTTAGTGAAAATTATAGATCCACACAACTCATCTAGCATGTCGTCTAGCATAGGAATAGGATGACGATACCAAATAGTAATATTATTGATGGCTCTACAATCAACACACATACGCCAACTTCCATCTTTCTTAGGAACCAAAAGTACAGGAACGACACAAGGACTAAGGCTTTCACATACATACCCACGGTCCAAAAGGTCTTGGACTTGTCGCTGAATTTCCTTAGTCTCCTCAGGATTGGTTCGATAAGCAGCACGGTTGGGCAAGGTTGCTTCTGGAATTAAATCGATTTGATGCTCTATCCCTCTCATAGGTGGCAGCCCCAGGGGTATCTCAGCTGGAAAAATGTCCTCATACTCCTGCAAAAGGTTAGTGACAGCAGGAGGTACCGAGCTAACAATATCATCAAGCGAAAACATAGCTCATTTGCATACCAAAGCATAGCAAATATCATCATCAGAAATTTCAGCAAAGTCACATTTTATTGCAAGCATAACACCACCCTTCAATTTAATCGCCTCAGCCTTAGAAATAGATGTAGACTTATCCTTTTTAGGTGGGAAAATATAATTAGCAACTTGCTGATTTTTAGATTGAACATCATTCAAACTAGCAGCGCGTTCTCTATCAGCTTGTACAATTTGAGCAGGGGTCAAAGGTACCAAAGTAATTTTCTTTCCTTTATGCACAAAAGTGTATTTATTACTTCTACCATGGTGTGTAGCATCATTATCATGTTCCCAAGGATGACCCAATAAAAGTAAACAAGCTTGCATAGGTACCACATCACAATCAACAGAATCAACATAAGAACCAATGGAAAATGAAACTCTACAAGTTTGTGTTACCTTTGCTTTACCAGAATCATTTAGCCACTGAATGTGGTATGGACGTGGGTGTGGGTGTGTGGTCAAGCCAAGCTTCTTGACCAAATCAGAACTCACCAAATTATTGCAGCTACCTCCATCAATAATTATACGTGCTCGATGATTGCTGATGACGAAGAAAATCTAGAACAAGTTATGGCGTTGTAGCTTCTCAGGTTGCTGGACTTGTGAGCTGAGCACCCGCTGTACAATGATGCTCCTATAGGACGCCGTGGCCTCGTCACCAAGGACTTCGCCATCCTCCTCATCTGCATATTGGTCTTCTTCATCCTCAATGTCAGAGGTGCTGATGTAACCATGTTCTGTAGCAATATATGCCCGCTGATTTGGGCAATCCTTCTGCACATGGCCAATGCCATGGCAGCGGTGGCACTGAATACCCGAAGTGCGTCCCGTCGATGCAACAGATGAGGAACTCTTGGTAGGCACCTACAAAGAATTTTTACCTGAATCTGAAGGTCGTGCGGAAGGTGTCTTAGGTGTAGCGGAAACTCCAGAGGCTGTTGGTCGCTTGCTCGCTGGTGGAGGCGTCCAAAAAGTGGTTGGCTTGGTCAGCCCCGAAGATGGTGCCGAGCGTGGCGTGTATGTGCTGGTGCTGACCTTGCTCTTGCCCTGCTGTTCATGCCCCTGCAATTCCGTTTCTGCAAGCATAGCAAACTGAAACAACTGGTTGACAGTGTTAAATTCTTTATAATCAACAATGTCCTGAATCTTACGCCTCAAACCCGAATAAAAATGACAAATGGCATCTTCGTTTCCCTCCACAACACTACAGCGCATCAATCCCTTTTGGAGCTCACCATAGTAATCATGTACAGATTTATCTCCTTGTTCTAAACGCATCAATTTCTTACGCAAGTCTCTATGATAAGAAGGAGGAACAAAACAATCACGCATAGCTACCTTAAGTTCTTTCCATGTACCAGGTAAAGCATCCTGTGCAGCTAGCCCATTCCACCAAATAATGGCAAAATCCTTAAACTCACTAGTAGCTTGTCTAACTCTATGCTGCTCAGGTACAAGGTGGGCACTAAACTTTTGTTCTACCGTCATCTCCCAATTAAGATATCCCTCAGCATCATAATGACCCGAAAAAGATGGTATTGTGAACTTAATTTTAGCATAAGGATCATCGGGCATACAGTGATTATTACCTTGACGGTGGTGGTGGTGGACACCACCCATACCTATCATGTTGCGGCGAAGACATTGTCGTAATCTCTCTTGTCGGATAGCTGCTCGACCTATGTTCCCGTTGGCATCATACACTGTGTCTTGACTATCGGTGTTGCTGCCGGAGACATCGTTGTTGCCCGCCACAAAGGTTTCCAACTCAGTAACCTTGTCGGTTAGCGTGGAAATTCGCTTGTCCAATCTCTCCACGCTATTGCCAATGCTGAGCTCAATGAGTGCGTCAGTGACGGCCTTCCTGACGGCCTCATTCATCCTTTTTTGGGCATCCTCTACAACAGCTTGTAGTTGCTCTTGACTGACACACTCGTTGAAACCCTTAGGACTGTTATCTCCAGTTTGTTTACCTCCTGCCATTGAAAACACAAAAACAGGAACAAACAGGTGAAAGTTATCCCTACCAAATGACTACGTGTTTGCAATGGTGTCACTTTTCACAGCAAGTGGAAGCGTCTTACCAAGCTCTTACAAAGTTTTTACCAACACAAGCAGTGGGCGGTACAACCGGCGGCTGGTTCGTGATACCTGTGAGACAGTGGTACCAAGATTGTAAGACCCTTTGTCTGTACTGATCTGAAGAGTTTGTGGAGCTTGGAAGGCAAACAAAGAGTAATATGTATATCTGGCACACAAGTCAGTAACAGAAAGTAATACTGAATTATAGTCCAAATCACTTGTTCTCGTTGCTAGTCTAAAGTGTTGCAAGTACCAGGTGTGTGACAAAAGTATGGTGGATAGCAAGGTGATAAATATGAGAAAAACAAGTATGGTGGATGGAAACAGCAACACAAATAAGGAACCAGACAACACACGCTAACATAGCTCACTTTGATCTTCTCTATGTGCTCCTCTATATATTGTTTCTCTTTTGCCCCTCTCTTTTTTCTATTTTTTGGGCTATCGTTGTTTTTGGGAAAATTTTGACTTTTTTATTTTTTATTTTTTGATATTTTTTCTTTACTTAGGAGCACACAAGAAGTAACCACAGAAAATATGAGCTCAAACAAGTGAAAGACGTGGCCTGTGGAATTTTTAGAAAACTGGATCAAAATCGACAAAAACTTTGTGACCACGAAACGAGGATCTTGTGACCACTTTTTAACCAATCTAAAAATTTTGAACCCCGCACATGCTGTGGATGGACGGATCCGAAATTTTTTTCTGATCGATTTGCATATATGGAACGTCGAAAACGGAGTTCGTATGCGAAAACTAGACCAGTTTTAAGAATTAGCTCCGAATTAGAGGACAAAACGGGAACAATGTGTGCAAAATTGGTCACAACAGCCAAGATTTGATGGAAACGATGGGAAAAAAACACATGAACTGGACTCTAACACAACCTAACCAGCAACAAGACCTCGACCAGGACACAAACTCAACACGACGGACTCTAAAACTAAAATATGCAAAGGCGATGGCGCGGAAGATTCTAGGACAAGAAAAATGAGTATGGCACTAGACTATGGGATGAATGCGAAACACTCAAACTAGGGAATAAAAGTGAACCTGATGGTATACCTTAGCTCTGATATCACTTAATGGAGACGGGGATCCCGATCTTCCGTCAGGTGATGGTAACTATCGTTGTGGCGGAGAGTGACACACCGATCCAGCTTCAGATCGAAAGATCGAACCCTGCAATCTTAGCACCACAGCTCCTCTGGTTATCAACCAAGTCACGGACCAAGTTGACCTCGCCAAGAAGGCTAATCCCTACCTGCGCAACGAAGAACACAAGCAAGAACAAAAAAGAACGCAACCAAATTACAGATGAATGATTAAACTCACGAAGTTGGGGTCTCACAAATCGATGAACGGCAAAACTGTTCTCAACAGATTAATCTAAGCAAAACCCTAACTCTAATGAAGGGGCGGCGGCTGTTTATGAAGACTCTAGGGTCGTGCAAGACCCCTGGACGCGCCCCTAATGGGCCCAAACTCGATACATGGTCCAACGGACCAAAAGACGGTGTCGCAGCACCCTGATAGATTCTGGACGCTGACTTGTTTCGATGATTCCCGTTGATTCCGAACAGCTTTTGATGTGAAACCACTTGGATTGGCTTCCTTATCAAATTAGCTTTCCATCCATATGTGGATCATCGAAAATGGAGTCCGGATGCGTCTTGGGTGACCAGTTTAAGGCAGACTGGTCCTGGAGGCCGAGACAGACTCGAATTCTTATTGGACTGGGCCTCCGGCTTGTGTTGGACGTCCTTGCTGGTCATCATCACCTCCACCACTTCCTCTAAGTCCTTCTTGACCCTCTTCAATGTTCCTAAGCAAGATAACATCATTAGGTAGTAGTCTATTCTCAAAAGTATGAAAAGTATCGCTTAAGAACGAAGTCACCTCTAAATTGAGTTGTCGCTTTCGAGCCCGGGTCATTGGACCTTGCATGACGGTTGGAGGATCAGCGGGTACCTCTGAAGAAGTGATGTCCTCATCACAAAGGGAGGGGGATAAGGGGGCAATGCCCCCCCCCCCCCCCAGTTCGTATAGTTTCCATTGAAAACTTTCAAATTCGATCAAATTAAATAATATAAATATTGGTCTCTAAAAAAGAAAAAAACATATTCTTGGCTCTGCCTCTATCGATGGGCTCGTCAGGCTTTTTGGGTTTTTTATTTATTAACATAGGCGGGTGGTTTGGCTTGTCGGTCTCTTTTTTACTGATGTCTAAATAATTATCTATATCTATATCTATATTTATATCTATGTCTATGTCTATATCTATATATCTTATATTTTCAAACTCCACTACAACTTCTATTTCAACATACAAGTCATTCATATCGTTTCTTACTAACTATCCACTCCCACTAATACCACGCCAGCCCACTAACTTTCAACCTTCATCCACATTATCTACACTAAGTGCACTTACTACTTTCCATATATAGAATATACAATGCATACATATATTTATTTGTTTTGTTGTTCCATAGTTCAATCTGTTTATTTTATTTTTTAGAAGACTTTTATTGTCATGTCTAATTTAATAAGAATCAATGTAAGAACATGTAGGTCTAAACAATTTTATTTTTAAGAAAATCCGCAGCAGCGCGCGGGTATGTTTCTAGTTGTAGTAGCAGCAAACGAACTAAAAGAGACAAGTAATGCAAGTGTAAAATGGCCCGTCTGCTAGTGGTCAGTGGATGCTAACATCTCAACCAAATCGCCACTACATTTTAACGTGGAGCAGGTAACATTGCAGACACAGTGACGATGCCAATAAGCACTATACTATATATTAGTACTAGCAAAGAACCACTCACTACGTGTGTAATGTTGTTGTTTCAACTGGTAGCTACTTGTATATATCTAAGCACTTTACAATTTACATATAATAATGTGTGTCTGCCTATGTGGTGGGTCTACATCGTCCAATAAAAAAATAAAACAACTCATCAGCAAAAACACAACTTGCATCTGGAATGCGTGCATGCATGCATATGCACTGCCCGAAACAAAAGCTTTCTACAAAGTGTATATAGAGTTATAGACTAGCAAAAGATCTGGAATTCTAGATCAGCTGGTCCAAAACACGCACCTTGCCAAAGCCCAAAAGGTGGCAACCGAAAGGGGCCGGGTGCTACCTATCTAGTAGTACCGGCCGGCCTGCACGCACACAGTGACACTACATCTAAGCTACAACGAACCATACATAGCACATCGAATCAAATCCGCCGGCCGTCCAACCAATCGGTCCACGGCGGCCGGCGGCGGCAAGAAGACGCAACCAACCAGAAGCAGCAGGGTACGGTGATGCAACGGCAACGGCAACGGGCAAACGGCGAGTCGGCGACGACCACGACCAGCACAGTGAGTGCAGTAGTGCTTTTGGCGACATGGAGGGCCAGGGAGAGGCCACGACACACACAAACGACCACTTGGAGCGAGAGTCGCCGCGTTGCGTCATCTTTCCGAACAAGTAGAATGTGTATGTTGGTTGCAAGAGTTCGTACGTACGTACGTACGTACGCGCGGTACGTCCGGTGCGCAGGTTGCTCGATGGATGCTTCTTTGATGTAACAGGAATACAGTGAAGCAGGTGCACGATGACGCATGTATAATGTATTCTTTTTTGTTTTTGTTCATTTTTTATTTGGTTTGAGCTACATAAACCATTTGTAGCGGCGGCTCCAGATGATTTGTAGGAGCGGTTTGGCCAGCCGCTCCTACCAAAGCGTGGCTACAAATCATGCATTTATAGGAGCGGTTCTCAGACCGCCCCTACAAATCGATTTGTAGGAGCGGTTGATGTCTACAGCCGCATCTACAAATCGATTTGTAGTACCAGCCGCCCCCTATAAATCGACCAGCCGCCCCTATAATACATGTTTGTAGGGGCGGTTCAGTCCAGAACCGCCCCTACGGTACATTTTTCTGCAAAAAAAAATTAAATTTACAATTCAAATTTGACCAGAACACACACACACACACACATATATATATATATATATATATATATATATATATATATATATATATAATTTGAGATCGGCTAATCAATTAATCTATCATGCACGCGGGCATCTCCTTTATCCACCACCCCCCTGCCGATCGAGACCACGCACGGCGCCTGCGACGTGAGAGGAAAGGAAAGCACAAGCAAAAGGGCATCAGGACGGCAGGGAAGGGCATGGCATGCGCGCATCAGGACGGCAGGGAGCATAGCTGTAACACCCTCGGTGTTACACTGTTCTATTTTTGCTAAAACATTGCATGAGCATCGTACTTATGTGTAATTGTGTGTAAATATATGAGTTATAGAGTGTAAAGCAATATACGGAACTTGAAACGTTCATTTGAAACACGTAATGCATGTTACATTTCATGTCGCATTGTATTGCTTAGGGTTCTAAATGAATTTTTATTGGACGGAAATGCTATGGAACGCATATGCGGAACGTTAGTACAGTTTGTAGCACGAACTTCGTAGGCGATGATGAAATACATGCGGTCGAGAACGGGATTCGCTAGCTAGTGTATCGAATGGCTTGGAAATCAAATTCGACGCGAATCCAATCGTGTTTTGGTCGAAATTCTCGTAAGTCTGAAAATGGGTCGACGAAGCCATGTTCGACAATTTTTGTAGAACGATCGGGTTAAGCAGTGACAAGAGGTTTTGGCTTAGTTTGATAGCCCTATGTACCCTCTTAAGCGTAGAACAACTGGTTTGGCTTTTGAATCATCGGGTTTGAGTTTTTGGGACGCTTTAAAAAGCATGCATGACACGGGTGCTGTGTCTGGGCGCGGTCACCGTGCCGGCGCTCGGCGTCACCGCGCCTGCTACCCGCCGCAACTGCCGTTGCCATGCCGTGGCCAACCGCCCACGTGCCTGCCACCGCACTGGCCGTCCCTGCCACTGCCCTCGCCCTACTGGCCACGCCGTCATTGCTGCCCTGGCACACCACGCACGCACACGCTCGCGCACAGCCGCGTGAACCCGCACCGCCATACCGCGCGCTGGCCGCTCTGCCGCCCCGTGCTCGCCCGACGATGCCGTGTCGCTGTCGCGTGGCCACGCTTGGCTCTGCTGCACATTGCCTTGCCACGCATGGGAGTGCCGCCTGCTCTGCCATCACTTCGGCGTCAACACCGCGCTGTTGTTTCCCCGGGCCGGCGCCGTCCGCTGCGGCGCAGTGCCGTGCCACCGTCGGCTTGCGGGTTGTGATAGTGCGGCCATGCGTCTTGTGCACGCCTCGCTGTTCCCCATCGCCCGTGCGCGCTTTTACTTGGAGTTGATGACTGATTCCACCACGACAGCGCCGAGCCGAACTTCGCCTACTTTCCCTATTCCTCTGTCGCCGGGCCGCGCCGAGGCATGCACGCAGTGTTGGCCAAATCAGTAAAATTACGTGCGCCTAAGGATGGAGTAGAGACCTAGCTACGCGCCAAAACCGTCCACTGCTGCTGCCAGCCGGTGTCGAGCTCCAATTTGAAATTCCTTCGTCGTCGGTCACTTTAAGACCCCATGGCAGCACCCGCCTAATTCCCCTAGCCCAGTCCACCTTTGTCTAATTCGTTTGCACTGAACCTTCACCCTGCACCACTCTATCCCTTGCGCACCCCAATTTGCCCTGCTACTGCCTGCTCATCGCTGCCGCCGTAGTCACGCCATCGCCGCCGTCGCGAGGCTTGCTGGGCGCACGTGGCTAGGCTCGCTCGGTTAGTCTCCGGTCAAGCCATCACGGCCGGTAGGTTCGGGGTGAGTCTCTATTGCCCATACTTGAGCTTATTCATGATGTTGGTACCTTGGCTCACGGGAATGCGCCCGTCGTCGTAGGGAGAAGTCCGCCGCCGTGGAGGGAGCTCGGGACAGCATCCCCATTCGCCGTATAGCCTCCCACCACTTCGCATTGATGTCGAGGTTAGCATCGGCTCCTTAGATAGGGATGTGAGGGTCTGGTGTGGCTGGCGTAGCTGCCCGGTGCTAGCGTCGCCGTGCCGGTGCGCGCACGGGTGCTGGGGGACGTGGTCGCGGCGAAGAAGGGAAAGGGAAGAGTGGAAGGTGCAAACTCCGTGACTCAACTAAATAGTGTTCGAGTAAGCTTCGTAAATAGAAAAGAAAATGGGGGTTCTTTAGCAAAAGCGCCAGCCACACGCGGGCTCCGTAGTGGGCCGCGTAGCGTGGGCCGGTTCGCACGCCGCTGCGTGGGCCGCACCGGGCGTTGCGTGTGCGCATGGGCAGGACACCGGAGTGGGCCAAGCCATCGCTCGCGGGCCGCGCTGTGAATTCATTTTTCAATTTTCCAGTGAATTACAAATGTTTAGTCAATATAGTTTTTAGCTGAACTTTGATAAATTATAGTAAATCTCGTAGATGTCCAAAAATAGTGAAACCAAGTTTGTTAGGTTCACAAAAATGCCATCTATATGTGAGTGTAGTTAGATTACAGTTAGTTGTGATAGTGATGGGGTCATAAATCCAAACTAGAGAGTTTAGTATTATGTAGATTAATATTTGTTGGAATTTTTGTGGTAAATTGGTGATAGCTATAGCTATGGAAATTTTGCAGTAGGCTCAATAGATTATTCTATAATTGCTGTAAATTTTATAGCCCTAGAGTAGATTGATCAATAGAGTACCTATTATCCTTGTTTTATCATATATAGAGTAAATTAGCATTAGGAGTAAGAATACCTATAGTTGCTACGATAATGTATGTCATGCTTCATACTTGTTATTGTTAACAATAGGTAACTTAGTACCTTGATCGGTAGCACTAGCTTAGTAGTTAGATAGGTGTATTTTTATTTTAAGAGTTGCTGTTGCCATATTACTAAGTATTGCATCATCATTTTATGCATGTAGATCGCGAGTTGGTAGAGTTCGTGTCCGTGGATGAACAGGAGTACGAGGAAGTCATTGAGGAGTATGAGGAGGAGATCCTCGTACAGGAGGGATCCCCAGAGCCTTTTGGTGCTGACTTTGCTAACCCGTCGCCTGCCCAAGGCAAGCCCCGGTGCATAACCTATATTTTATGATCAATGAATATATATATATATATATATATATAATGTGCATTTATGTTACAGGCATTTTATGGAAACTACATGCATAAATATATCTACCTATGAGTTCTACTAGTACAAGTCGAGTAGCTGCTATGCTAAGGGTATCGGTAGTGTGAGTAACCTGCCGTTACTCACAATAGGTGATAATTATGATTACTCATGATAAAATGGTGGAAAGGAAAATGGTGACTGGGTAGGGATATGGTTGGGTACTAGTGGGTGTAAGAGGTTGTGTCCTGCAGCCAACAGGGCATAGCTTGGTTATATTTTTCCCTATCTATGTCGATTAAGGACCGATCGTTGCATAAGTCTCGAGGCAAGTCATAGATCTATTATCTCGATCACATACTTAGGTATGGGCACTGGGAAGACTCATTGCTCTCTTGTCGTGGATCTGGCTCTTTCCAGACCAACTGATTGGAGGCGGGGATGGTGGAGGTCCTTGCACCGCACTGAGTCCGGGACTCAGTAGTGGGTGTTTGGAGTCCAAGTTTGGATGGGGACCTAGATACCTAGTATAGGAGGGTGATGGGTTAGTCTTTCTTATGCCTGGGGTACAAGCGGAGCGTGTGTTTTCGGGCTACCCAGCTGGGGGCATTGATTCGTGAATCGCCGGATAATTCGGTATGACTTGTTTCTGGGTCTAGCACCGTAGTAAGAACTGAAAGATAGAAGATGATGAAATGGAACTGATTGCTCAACTCTTGCTTGAAAGTAGAACAGGTGCTTACACAGAATGGATAGAAAATAAATTAATACGGCTATTAATAATATCATAAGTAAGGACTCACTATTAGTATTGCTTTCTACCAAAAGAAAACCAGTAAACCATAAAACTTATCATATTCCTTGGAGTCGGGAAATTATTCCCACTAGTCGGATAAGTCTTGCAAGTACATTGTGTACTCAGGGTTTATTTACCCCTGTTGCAGGTAATGCATGAGAAGTACCATTGTGTGGAGGATTTTTCTGGTGGGCTCAGATGGATCCTCGTTCTCTATCGCTAGATGTTTATTTTTAAATTCCGCTATTTATTATTCCACACTCTGACATTTGGTAATGTAATAATGTAATTTTTAAGAACTTCTGATGTATGAAAAGGACAAGTATTGTAACTCGTTCTCATTATTGGATCCTTGGGAAAAATATGGATCTTTTGGGTTCTCCCTTGGGGTGTGCCCAACGGATACCGCCCGCGGTAACTTTCTTTCGAGGTGCTTAGTGTTTGGTGGAAGATGAGCACATCCTTAAGCATGTTATTTCGGGCAGTTCTACCACAGTTGATACCAGAGCCAATAATGGGTTACGAGTTCATCACCCTTTTTCAAAACTTAAAAATTTGACCAACCAAAGTGTTGCGAAAAGTAGGATGCGATTAAGTTATGTAAATAAGTATAAGCCCTAGCAATATGGTCTATCTAGGATAGCGGCACTGGTTTTATCTAATTAGTTTTCTACAGGTACACTAACTTATGTTGCGTAAGAAATCGCGTAGTATACGAAAAGTGAGTATGCGATGTGCCAAAATTTTTACGAATGCAGCTATATTCCGACTTGAGTGAGCGTATAGGCCAAAGCATGCATCATGATAATAGCATCTTGCTTAAACTAAAATCCCCCTACACGTATAATTGGATTAGTAAATTGATAGGATTAACTAAAGGAATGCTTTAATAAATGTGCTGCCATTTCTCTAATCCCTTGCTTCTGATCAGGAAAGTTGTTCTAAATGGATGGTTCCTATCTCATACAGATGAATCTAAGGTCCGGACATGGGAGCACCAATGCTGGGGCGGCTCATAGTCTTGGCGAGGGCCAAGGCAAGAGTGCTTGGGCCAATGAGCATGACAGCGGGGGGAGTCAGGAGGCTCCACTTCTGGCTCCTCATCCTTTTCTGCCACCGCCACCACCACCGCCACCGCCAATGACTCACACTAAGATGATGGCGGAACTGATGGCTGCTCGCCGCGAGTCAACCTGTGCCATGGAGCTAATGGCACAAGCTGTCGCTGGCTTCGCCCGCGAAGGCCACAGGGGCAATGGTGGGAATGGGGGTGGTGCCCGCCGTCCTGAGGGACCTTCCTCTTACTAGGATTTCCTTAAGACCCACCCTCCCACTTTCACACCGATAGCTGGGCCCCTAGATGCGGAGCACTGGCTTCGCATTCTGGAGTAGAAGTTTCTATTGCTCAACGTGGCCGACGAACAAAAAGTGCGCTTTGCAGCGCTGCAGCTATTGGGGTCCATGAGTGCATGGTGGGATACCTTCCATGCCATGCAGCAGCCAGATCATCTGGCAACCTGGTAGGAGTTCACCATAGCATTCAGGGAGTTCTTTATCCCTACTGGTGTCCTCAATCGGAAGCTGACTGAGTTCCTAGAGCTGTGACAAGGGAGTATGATAGTGATGGACTATGTTAATAAGTTCAATCACTTGTCCCAGTATGCTGGCATTCATGTGGACACTGACGAGAAGAAGAAGGACTGCTTCTTTCATGGCCTCTCTTATATTCTTTAGGAGAAGCTGTACACTGCAAACTATCAGACCTTCGGGGCACTAATGAATGCTGCCATCACCATGGAGGGCTTACAGCAGGATTCCTAGGCAAAGTGGAAGATGAAGCGGGTGGCCATGGGGTCTTCTAGACACCCTCATACTCAGAAGGTACAGGTTGTCCGACGGGTGCTCTATCAACCATTAGGCGGGCATTTGTTTCGGCAACCCTTGTATACATCTTAGACTTCTTCCATACAGTACCGTGCACCCACTCAGCAGGTGCAGCCCCAGCAACCTCAGGGATAGTAGGTCCCACCTTGTTAGGGGTTTGGAAACAAGCCTGGTGCTTGCTTCAAATGTGGCAAGGATGGCCATTATTCCCATGAGTGTCCCCAAAACCAGACAAGCCAGTATGCTCAACCATCGACTAACTCCAGGCTAGTCAGGAGGACCATGATCAAGAAGAAAGTGCCAGCCAGTCGATCTAGATAGGTGAATTTCATAGATGCTGAGCAGATATTGCGGCAGGAATCGGTGATGGCTGGTATGTTTACCACCGATTCCCATCCAGCTTATGTGTTATTCGATTTTGGTGCATCACATTCATTTATGAGCATGGAATTTGTAGACCGGCACAATATACCACTTATGGCTATACCGTATGCCTATAGAATTCATACTACAGGTTCATAGATGTGCATCAATATCCGAAAGAACACAGTAACCTTGGTATTAGCCACCCACACTTACCGCATACAATTCATGGTACTGCCTGGGCAAGGCATTGATGCAATCCATGGAATGAACTGGTTGCGGGTGTATGGGGTAGTCTTGGATTTGAAGCGGAGAAGTGTGGAATTACGACTTCCTTCTTCTGAGGATAGGATGTCTCTTCTTGTACCCTCAGATTCAGTCTTACCCGCTGCTGCCCATGCCAAAGACTCTCCTGATAGTATGTGAGTTCCCAGACGTATTTCCTGAAGATGTACCTAGGTTGCCACCAGATAGAGATGTGGAATTCTCCATTGAGCTAGAGCCTAGTACTGCTCCTATCTCTAGATGCCCGTACCACATGGCTCCAAGGGAATTGGCTGAGATGAAGAAGCAGCTGGAAGAGTTGATGGAAAAAGGCTTCATCTGTCCTAGCTCTTCACCATGGGGTTGTCCAGCCATTTTTTTGAAGAAGAAGGATGGTACTCTGCGGATGTGTGTGGATTACTGCTCTCTTAATGTGGTAACAATTAAGAACAAGTATCATTTGCCCCGCATAGATACTTTGTTCGGCCAACTAGCTGGTGCCAATGTATTCTCGAAGATTGACCTCCGATCAGGCTATCATCATATCAAGATCAGATCATATGATATACCAAAGATAGCTTTTTCTACTAGGTATGGGCTATATGAGTACCTAGTGATGTCTTTTGGTCTCACCAACGCTCCTGCATTCTTCATGTACCTAATGAATTTAGTCTTTATGCTGGAGCTGGATAAGTTTGTGGTAGTATTCATTGATGATATCCTGATATATTTCAAGAATGATGAAGAGCACGCCCAACACCTTTGGATAGTACTAGCTTGACTAAGGGAGCACAAGTTGTATGCTAAATTCAGCAAGTGTGAGTTTTGGTTAGATCGAGTGCAGTTTTTGGGGCATGTGTTGACACCTGACGGCATTTCAGTAGATCCCAGCAAGGTGCAAGATGTGTTGGATTGGAAGTCTCCCAAGTCTGTGCACCAGATTCGTCAGTTCCTTGGTCTCGCTCGGTACTATCGGTGTTTCATCCTAAATTTTTTCAAGATAGCTCAGCCAATGACCAAGCTGCTCCAAAAAGAAGCTAAGTTTGATTGGAGCCCAGCCTGTGAAGAAGACTTCCAAGCTCTGAAGACATTTCTGACCACTGCTCCTATGTTGGCCGAACCAGATATTAACCGACCCTTTGATGTACATTGTGATGCCTCGAAGATGGGGTTGGGGTGTGCGCTTATGCAAGATGGGCGTGTGATAGCTTATGCTTCACGCCAACTAAAAAAGTACGAAGTGAATTACCCCACTCATGACTTAGAGTTGGCTGCTGTGGTCCATGCTCTGAAGATTTGGAGGCACTATCTGTTGGGCAACAAAGTGCACATCTTTACAGATCACAAGAGCCTCAAGTATATTTTCACTCAGTCTGAGCTGAATATGAGGCAAAGGAGATGGTTAGAATTGATAAAAGATTATAACTTAGAAGTCCATTATCACCTAGGAAAGGCTAATGTAGTAGCTGATGCTTTGAGCCGAAAGTCACATAAGGTTGAGGAAACTCCTTTGTCTCTCAACCACGCAGAGGTGTTGGCTCATATTGCATTGACCTCAGAATTGCTGGAGCAGATTATTCTAGATCGAAGGGAAGACCCTGAAGAAATCCCTCACATCAGGAAATTAATTGCCGAAGGGCATGGCCCTCACTTTAGTGTTGATGAGCATCGAGTAGTGAGATATAAGGATAGACTGGTGGTTTCATCCAATAAAGAGCTAGGAAGGAAGATTCTGAGTGAGGCCCATCAGTCAAAGCTGTCTATTCATCCTGGCAGCAACAAGATGTACCATGACCTATGCCACTTGTATTGGTGGTCTAACATGAATTAGGACATCACCTAATACGTCGCGGAGTGAGACACTTGTGGGAGAGTTAAAGCAGATCATATGCGTACTCTGGGATATTTGCAGCCCTTGCCCATTCCTGTTTGGAAGTGGAAAGATATCTCTATGGACTTTGTGGTGGGTTTGCCTTGCACATACAAGGGCTATGATTCTATTTGGGTCATTGTGGACTTTCTCACTAAGCTCATTTCATCCTAGTAGACACCAAATATACGGCCAAGAAGTATGCGAAGATATATTTTGATCAGATTGTGACCCTCCACGGAGTTCCCCTTACTATCATCTCTGATAGAGGGTCAATTTTTGTCTCTTGTTTCTGGGAGCAACTACAGCAATGCCTTGGTACTCATCTCCTCAGAAGCTCCACATATCATCCATAGATAGATGGTCAAACAAAAAGGGTGAATCGGGTGCTCGAGGATATGTTGAGAGCTTGTGTCATTTCTTTTCCTGAGAAGTGGGATGAATGCCTAAAGTTAGCTGATTTTTCTTACAATAATAGCTACCAAGAGAGCATTCGCATGGCACCATTTGAAGCTCTGTATGGCAAGAAGTGTAGAACACCGCTTAACAAGGTTGAAGTGGGAGATCATGGATACTTTGGGCTAGAATTCATCAAAGAGACTCGAGAACAAGTCACCATTATTTAGAGTCACTTGAAGGCAGCTCAGAGCCGATAGAAGTCTTATGTGGACAAGCAAAGAAGGCTTTTGCAGTTTGAAGTTGGGAATTATGTGTATCTCAAGGTGTCTCCTATGAGAGGGGTGCATTGGATTGATGTCCATGACAAGCTAGCTCCCCAATATGTGGGTCCCTACAAGGTTTTGGCACAGTGTGGCCCAGTGGCGTATCGTCTCTTGCTCCCCGATATCTTGTCTATGGTACATGATGTGTTTCACGTCTCATAGTTGAAGAAATGTTTGTGGGTGCCTAATGAAGCGGTGGAAATTGAAGGGCTTCCCCTCCAGCCTGATTTGACTTATGTTGAGCACCCTGTCAAAATCCTGGACGAGAAAGAAAGAGTGACCAGAAACAGTGTGGTAAAGTTCTCCAAGGTGCAATGGCAAAACCACTCTGAGGATGAGGCCACGTGGGAACAAGAGATATATATATTGAAGCATTACCCCCACCTTCTCTCTAGTTCTGATGAATAGTTGTTACATTGAAATGTACTTCCTATCTCCTTCTCACACTAGACACGTGAAATCTCGGGTCGAGATTTTATTTTAGGGGGTAGATTTGTAACACCCTCGGTGTTACACTATTCTATTTTTGCTAAAACACTACATGAGCATCATACTTATGTGTAATTATGTGTAAATATATGAGTCATAGAGTGCAAAGCAATATACAGAACTTGAAATGTTCATTTGAAACACGTAACGCATGTTACATTTCATGTCGCGTTGTATTGCTTAGGGTTCTAAATGAATTTTTATTGGACGGAAATGCTATGGAACGCATATGCGGAACGTTAGTAAAGTTTGTAGCATGAACTTCATAGGTGACGATGAAATACGTGCGATCGAGAACGGGATTCGCTAGCTAGTGTATCGAATGGCTTGGAAATCAAATTCGACGCGAATCCGATCGTGTTTTGGTCGAAATTCTCGTAAGTCTAAAAATGGGTCGACGAAGCCATGTTCGACAATTTTTGTAGAACGATCAGGTTAAGAAGTATTAAGAGGTTTTGGCATAGTTTGATAGCCCTATGTACCCTCTTGAGTGTAGAACAACTGGTTTGGCTTTTGAATCATTAGGTTTGAGTTTTTGGGATGCTTTAAAAAGCGTGCATGACATAGGTGTTGTGTCTAGGCGCGGTCACCGTGCCGGCGCTCGGCATCACCGTGCCTGCTACTCGCCGTGGCTACCATTATCGCACCCTAGTCAACTGCCCACGTGCCTACCACCGCACTGGCCATCCCTGCCATTGGCTCCGCCCTACTGGCCGCGCCATCGTTGCTGCACTCGCATGCCACGCACGCACACGCTCACGCACATCCGTGTGGACCTGCACCGCTGTACCGCACGCTGGCCGCTCTACCACCCCGCGCTCACCCGATGGCGCCATGTCGCTGCCGCATGGACACGCTTGGCTCTGCCGCTTGTTGTATTGCCGCACGTGGGAGTGTCGCCTGCTCTGCCATCACTTCGGCGTCAATGCTGCGCTGTTGTTTCCTCGGGCCGATGCCATCCACTATGGAGTGGTGCCATGCCGCCGTCGGCTTGCGGGTTGTGATAGTGCGGCCATGCGTCTTGTGCACGCTTCGCTGTTCCGCATCGCCCGCTGTCATAGAGAGAAGTCCACCACCATGGAGGGAGCTCGGGACAGCATCCCCGTTCACCGTATAGCCTCCCACTGCTTCACGTCGATGTCGAGGTCAGCATCGGCTCCTTAGATAGGGATGTGAGGGTCTGGTGTGGCTGGCGTAGCTGCTCGGTGCCAGCGCCGCCGTGCCGGTGCGAGCACGGGTGCCGGGGGACATGGACGTGGCGAAGAAGGGAAAGGGAAGGGTGGTAGATGCAAACTCCGTGACTTAACTAAATAGTGTTTGAGTAAGCTTCATAAATAGAAAAGAAAATGGGGGTTCTTTAGCAAAAGCTCCAGCCGCGCGTGGGCTCCGCCGTGAGCTACGTAGTGTGGGCCGGTTCGCACGCCACTACGTGGGCCATGCCAAGCGTTGCGTGTGTGCATGGGCGGGATGCTAGAGTGGGCCGAGCCGTCGCTCGCGGGCCGTGCTGTGAATTCATTTTTCAATTTTCCAGTGAATTACAAATGTTTAGTCAATATAGTTTTTAGCTGAATTTTGATAAATTATAGTAAATCTCGTAGATGTCCAAAAATAGTGAAACCAAGTTTGTTAGGTTCACAAAAATGCCATCTATCTGTTAGTGTAGTTAGATTACAGTTAGATGTGATAGTGTTGGGGTCATAAATCCAAACTAGAGAGTTTAGTATTATGTAGATTAATATTTGTAGGAATTTTTATGGTAAATTGGTGATAGCTATAGCTTTGGAAATTTTGCAGTTGGCTCACTAGATTATTCTGTAATTGCTGTAAATTTTGTACCCCTAGAGTAGATTGATAAATAGAGTAGCTATTATCCTTGTTTTATCATATATAGAGTAAATTAGCATTACGAGTAAGAATACCTGTAGTTGCTACGATAATGTATGTCATGCTTCATACTTGTTATTGTTAACAATAGGTAACTTAGTACCTTGGTCGGTAGCACTAGCTTAGTAGTTAGATAGGTGTATTTTTATTTTAAGAGTTGATGTTGCCGTATTACTAAGTATTGCATCGTCATTTCATGCATGTAGATCATGAGTTGGTAGATTTCATGCCCGTGGACAAACAGGAGTACGAGGAAGTCATTGAGGAGTACGAGGAGGAGATCCTCGTATAGGAGGGAGCCCCAAAGCCTTTTGGTGCTGACTTTGCTGACCCGTCGCCTGCCCAAGGCAAGCCCCGATGCATAACCCATATTTTATGATCAATGAATATATATATATATGATGTGCATTTACGTTATAGGCATTTTATGGAAACTACATGCATAAATATATCTACCTATGAGTCCTACTAGTATAGGTAGAGTAGCTGCTATGCTAAGGGTATCGGTAGTGTGAGTAACCTGTCGTTACTCACAATAGGTGATAATTATGATTACTCATGATAAAATGGTGGAAAGGAAAATGGTGACCGGGTAGGCATATGGTTGGGTACTAGTGGGTGTAAGAGGTTGTGTCCTGCGGCCAACAGGGTATAGCTTGGTTACATTTTTCCCTGTCTGTGTCGATTAAGGACCGATCAATGCATAAGTCTCGATGCAAGTCACAGATCTATTATCCCGAGCACATACTTGGGTATGGGCGTAGGGAAGACTTTACATTGCTCTCTTGTCATGGATCCGGCTCTTTCTAGACCGACTGATTGGAGACGGGGATGGTGGAGGCCCTTGCATCGCACTAAGTCCAAGACTCAGGAGTGGAGGCTTGGAGTCCAAGTTTGGACGAGGACCTAGACACCTAGGACAGGAGGGTGATGGGTTAGTCCTGCTTGTGCCTGGGGTACAAGTGGAGCATGTGTTTTTGGGGTACCCAGCTAGGGGCATTGATTCGCGAATCACCAGGCAATCTGGTACGACTTGTTTTTGGGTCTAGCACCATAGTAAGAACTGAAAGATGGAAGTTGATGAAATCGAACTGATTGCTCAATTCTTGCTTGAAAGTAGAACAGGTGCTTACACAGAATGGACAGATAATAAATTAATACGGTTATTAATAATATCATAAGTAAGGACTCACTATTAGTATTGCTTTCTACCAAAAGAAAACCAGCAAACCATAAAGCTTATCATATTCCTTGGAGTCGGGAAATTATTCCCACTAGTCGGATAAGTCTTGCGAGTACATTGTGTACTCAGGATTTATTTACCCCTGTTGCAGGTAATGCATGAGAAGTACCATTGTGTGGAGAATTCTTCTGGTGGGCTCAGATGAATCCTCGTTCCCTATCGCTAGATGTTTGTTTTTAAATTCCGTTGTTTATTATTCCGCACTCCGACATTTAGTAATGTAATAATGTAATTTTTAATAACTTCTAATGTATTAAATGGACAAGTATTGTAACTCGTTCTCATTATTGGATCCTTGGAAAAAAAATATGGATCTTTTGGGTTCTCCCTTGGGGTGTGCCCGACGGATACCGCCCGCGGTAACTTGCTTTTGGGGTGTTTAGTGTCTGGTGGAAGACGAGCACCTTCTTAAGCGTGTTATTTTAGGTGGTTCTACCACAACAGCTAGCCGACACGTACCTTGCTCCAAAGTACAAGTCCAAGAGTATTATATAAACTACAATTACAAGTTCAATTCACAAGAATATATACAATCCATCATTAAATAAACATAATTCACAAGGTAAGACCAATGTCAAATTATATACATATTGTTATCAACGGCCTAGAGCTAGCCTTTTAGTCTCACGAAGGTGTTGGTACTGAGGATTTCTACTTAACTCAGAATCTCGATCATGGTAGGTGCCTTTGACGTGTACAATCTGGTCCAATATGAAGTTGCAAAGGTCGCCGATGAGCTCTAAGAGTTGGTCATCCTTGTATGGGTCCCTTTTCATTTCTTTCTCTTCTTTCCACTACAAGAGAACAAGTTTCGGTTTAGTATTTCATACCATGTGCGAAGTTTTTATACTACGGGTGCAGAGGTTCAAACTTACCCTTAAGGGGTATCTCCTGTAGGCACCGGTGTTACATATCATAGAACATATATAGTATCCATAATGTACACTCTCAAGCTTCTGCTTGGGGCACTGTGTGTTTTGCATATAGAAATGTTAAGTAATGCTTTTGACAGCCATGTAATGGAGTACTGAAGAAGTAAGTTACACTTACCGCACATAGTGTTTTTATAGCTAGCCTTTCCTTCCTTGCTGGATCATACCTTCCGTGATGTTTAGTGACATAGAACCTAAATGCCCTATTCAAATTATTTTTGAAAATACAACTTGTTAGTATCTAAAAGTAAAACGTTACAAGTATGTATACAAACATTTAAGCTAATGAGGATTGTCGATATGTATATGTCTTGAGAATTGATATGAAGTCTTTGTATGTCACCGGGTCCCTATCTATTGAATCAAAGACCCATGCCATGCTCCTCCCGACATCGATGCCTATACAAATCCAGTGGTTGCTGCATGGATTTAATCATAGAACTAGATAAGCTCTTTTGCATCGAATAAAATATATCGAACAAAGCTTTAAGTATAGAGTTGAACTTACTCAAAGTTGTATGGTAGCCATATAGTAGAGTGTTGTTGGAGATTTTTAAAAGCCAGGGCAATGTATGCCGAAACCTTAAGGGACTCTTGCCTTAGTTTCTTCGTACGGATGTCCTTTTTCTCCCGAAGGGTCTTTCCAGCAGCTAGCTCTTTGTCATCCAATTTCCACTATCTAGGGTAATTAAAATTTGTTTGTGCTATAGCTTGAGGGTCTATATACCCGGCTTTCACACTTGGCATTTGTTTTACAATGTGCACTTGCATTCTACAAATCACGACATGGGTTAGTTACAACAAAATCCAAAGATTACATTCATATCATATCGGGAGGACAAGGACTTACAGGCACCACGTGCGAATTAGATTCATTTCCATTGCTCCGAGGTGAAAGCATGTTTGCATATTAATGAAGTCAAAGATAATTTTCTCGGCTGGGCTTCCAAATGTGCCAGTGGGGAAGCATGCTTGTACGAGGTCTATGCTCGTTAGGAGAATACGCAAGTACCAATCATCTAACCTTCTCATTCCAAGTGGTAGGCGTTGGATGTCCCGGTTTGGTAGGAAGGGCTTGCCTCTTTCATATGTTTTTGGGCAATCCTTTGACCATTTGATGGCATCAACATTTGGATATTGCTTTGCTGTTTGGTGGAGTTTGCTAGTGATGGCCTCCTCAAAAGCCCGTGATGGGACTTTTTAACTTGGTTCTCAGGCTTGAACTGGTCATGGGAATACCACTTGTGCACCAACAAGACATCTTTCATCAGAACACAAATTGGTCTTATGGTGATTGGATGCTTCTTTTGAAGTTCCCATTCAGGCATGTCCTCATCTTCTTATGCATCACCTTCTTCAGGAGACACTCAATGTTCATGTATCAGTTGTGCTTGTTGAGAAGACTGTGGCATCTCATTATGCACTTGCTCGGTACGAGCTGGAGAAGGTTGTAGCTTATTAGGCATATGCTCGCTAGGAGGTAGGGAAGAATGTGGCATCTCAGGAATGTGGTGGTCACAAGACAATGAAAATATCTCCCCATCCTCAATGACTCGCTCCAAATTTGGGAGAGGGGGAGGCGATGAAGAAGCAGTCAATATAATGTCCCATTTGTGCCAGAGGATGAACTACCCCATTACGTCTCTGAGTAACACCAGCCCCTTAGGAGTTGCGTAGTCTATCCTCCACTGCATGAACCCAAGTTTCACGGTATGCACCTCAACCCTAGTGTAGTCTGGCGGTATCTTATTATTAAGGTGTAAACCACCAGGAGGATGTGCCACACCCATTGCCACCTCCATCACAATGTTTTGCCGGCCACAGAGAAACACCAAGGTGCAACTAGTTGGTTCCCGTATGTGATTGACGATGGTTGTGGCTGCAATGGAACCTTGGCTACTAGAAACTTTTAGAGGGCTACCAACTAATGCCAATTCTCCTAGCGGCGTCATTAATGTTTGTAGCTCCATAGATAGTCCTTGCTCCTCCAGCACCTTCACAACTAGAGCCTTCACTTGGAGCTCAAGATAAGTCTCCCGGTCTATGCCATATTTCTTGTACATGTGCCTGTCCTCTTTGAATCTGTGCTTCCAGGTCGTCCTTTTCCCTAGCCCCCTGGTGCGGTCTGTGTGCTCCTTGTTTCCCAAGCCAAGGCAAATCTCGTCCCTCTCTGTGGAAGGATTGAATGAGCCCTTCTCCTTATCTTCAGCATATTTCAGTATCCTTGATACTGCCTCTTTGTCGACATGGAATTTCGTCCCGTGCCAAGGACACATGAGCAAGCTGGAAGGGTCCGCTTGATGAAGCAGGAGATCCACCTAGCTTTAGCACAGGGGTGGTCAATCTTGGGCACTCCTCCCGAGACATGCCAGTCAATTTGACCCTGCAATTGATAAGGAGAGAAAGTTTATTAGTAATTAAGGGCAGAACATGTCGGTGTTGCCAGACAGTCCCGAATGTGCGGCTCTGAGAGCCGATATGAAACAAGATTGACTAAATAGTCAATTCTAGCATATTCATAAGAATAAATCGGTTAAAGCTCACAGGGTTATGTAAGAAGAGTCGGTTATCACTCTAGATGAATATCATTGTTTAAACAAATATTGGTCAATGGCAATAAGATATTAACAATAATTAGTTCATGTTAAGCCAATGACTGTAAGTAACTGAACTCCTTTGTAAAAGAAACAGTTCATCATCATTCAATCATTTAATAGAGATAAATCTAATGAACATACTAGATCTCATCTATCGCTATAACCAGTGGGGCATGAGGCAGAATCATGCATGACGTAGAAACAATAATAGACTCCACAACCCTAACTTATTACTAATATCAGTGGGTCATGAGGCAGAATCATGCAGGCTGTAATACAATAATAAGACCTTGGGGCTAATACATCTTTCAACCTATCACTACTTCAATGATCTCGTGATGCGAACTATTCGTGAAAGCGTTTGATATTGGCTAAAATAGCCGATTCAGGCATAGCGCATAGTTAAGATCATGTCCTCTCAGGAACAGATCTACCAAATAATGATCCCCACTCTACGGTGCTAACAGTGGGGTGGAGGCAGAATCACATAGGCCGTGATAACAGGCCACGGAACAGTTTCGCTAGCCAATAGATCTACTCAAGATCAAACATGTCTTAACCGCACGCTATGCACGATCAAGATTGATATAAAACAACCGATAAAACATAACTCATCATTTAAAGTGCAGATCAGATCAGTTTAGATTAACAAACGATGGGTTAACAAAGATATAAGGTCGATCTAGATCAATCCCAATCGGGCAAAGTGATATTGCTGCAATTAAGTAAATAATGGAAGCAACAAGCAATATCGGTAACTTAATGAATCTATCCAAAGGAACGTCACCCTTAGATAGAGCCGATAACTTGACCTTAATCTAGTTCGAGCAGTGGAGGTCGACTAGATCGATGCAACCGTACTTGAACTAGATAAGACTCGATAACTAACTTATACCAGAGTCATAGTGGAGGTCTACTGGATAGATCCAGCCTTATGAACAGAGGTATAAGCCATGATGGTACTTACAGACAAGCAGTGGAGGTCGACCAGATCGATGCAGTCGTACTTGCTGAAGAACTCGCTAAGATCTACTCTACTCCTACTCCTAAGGGCTGGCCGGAGCCAAAAAAATAAATAATTGGTATTTGATTGATTGTCTGTCTTTTACAATAGCCGGGGTTTGATATTTATACCCGGGACCTACGCATGACTCCTATCTAAGCATGACTCATCATAATCTTTGGCCCTAAGAGAAAACATTCCTAATTTAAGATAACTTGGACTCTAATATTTCCCTTTTTGTAGAGTCCAACATGTCTTGTCCCGGCACCGATCATAGCTTTTGTCGTTATCTGCTGGCGCTGCCTGAAGAAAGCCAATTCCAGTGCTGCATTTCAATCAGCTGGTTCCGATCTACACGCAATTGATTCCTTAATGACATGATCTTGGGAGCTTTTGAGTCCCTACGACTCTTCTTCCAAATTTTGGTGTAAACACATGCCCCCCAATTTTGGGATAAAAGTAATTTTATTCCAAAATTATCACGTTTGTGCCCTCGATAGGTACACAATCGTGGGTAAAGAATCTTGATCTGGGGTCCACTATTTGTCGCTGTCTAGGTTAGCGCATGAGCCCATGCCTCAAAACTTTTTACGAGAGCATCATCACTTCACGGGCACATGGATTCATCTTTCCAGGTTGGCTATAAAATGTCTATCCGACCCTAGCGAGAGCAACTCAACAATTCAGCCATGTTTCTCTTCTATCTGCCCCCTCGAGTGCTTCTAACTCCACCGGACCCTCCATGGTCTATCCTTTCGCTATGAAGATCTTGACCAGTTAGAAGAATTCTTGTGCATAGGGTGATTGTCTCGCTCATTCTAGCACCTCGTTGAGCAAGAAGACAAGCTATTGCGATTAGAAGAATTCTTGTGATATCACCTGAGTCTTCTCTCCATGCTCACAAAGCTATTCTAGTGTTTGCAAGAGCCAAAATGTGTGGACACCTTCCCCTCGTTTGTTCCACAAAACACCCACCGGGAGAGCCACAGGCTTCTTTCCCACAGTTTCACAGTTCACCGAGAAATTGGCTAGGCATCTGTTAGGCGGGTGGCCTTTCCCTTCTCTGGCACACTTTTATCAACGGGCCGATGTAATTCGGTTCACGATGACCTTCGGCCTTGTGGGGACCCAGACTCCCTTCAATCCAAAGAAGTCTTG